>NC_134403.1:313949097-314034097 GCF_038048845.1 Mixophyes fleayi | reverse complement strand
GTGAATACAGTGATTGACTACGTGACATGAGTTCCGGCTCCTTTTTTGTTACGAAAAAATAAATAAATATATATATATATATATATATATATATATATATATATATATATATATATATATATATATAATCTATAATATAAATGCCTAGTGGCGTGTGTTAGTCTGTCTGTGTGTGTGTGGAAAAAATAAAACCAAGCTGCAGCGCCACCTGCTGGGTGGAGTTAAACACTGACCTACTAAATTCTTAGTGTGTGTGGGGGAAAAAACTCAGAAAGGGCTGAAATTTGGTATACTAAGATGTTTTTAATTTGTTAATTTAATTTGTTAATTGTTAAAAGTGTTTATAAAGATTTAAAAAAATATATATATAATTCTTGAAGGAGAAGTGACAGTTGGGAGTGGTTGGTGGTTGCCGGGGGTGACAGTGGGGAGTGGTTGGTGGTTGCCGGGGGTGACAGAGCGAGAGGAGTGTGATACTCAGGACCGCTGAGAGAGATCCCTGTGTCTGGATAGACATCTTGATAGATGTGGCGATGAAAATGAAGGATGAGGTGATGGAGAAGAATGATGAGGTGGTGACATGTGGACAAAACCACGTTAAAAAAGGGCGCTTGCGTCGGGAAGTAACGCTCTTCCCCTGAGGAGGCCTGGCCTAGGGCCCAAATGCATGACCAGAACCTTTTTAACACCCTAAGTAGCTTGATTTGACTAGACTGCATGAGTATCATGCACGGGTTAACTTGTATGTATGTATGTGTGTGTATGTGTATATATATATATATATATATATATATATATATATATATATATATATATATACACGAGGCATGTCTATTAAATAACGAGACTGATTAAATAACTCACCTTTATTTATTGATATTACAAATTTAATGTTTGTCCCCTTCAATATACTCCCCATTTGTACTAATACTTTGCTGTAGTCTTGTTTTCCACTGGTTGAAGGCATGGAGCAAATCAATTTCTGTCACTTGTTTCAGCATATCTGCCGTTTTTTCTTCTTTACAGCATCAACAGACTCAAAATGTGTCCCTTTTAAGCACTGATTTAACTTTTGGGAAAAGATAGAAATCGCAAGGTGCTAAATTGGGAGAATATGGAGGATGTTCAAGTGTAATAATGTGTTTATCGGTCAAAACTGCTTTACAGAAAGTGCTGTGTGAGCAGACGCATTGTCCTGGTGAAGAAAGAAGCCGTTTTTACACAATTGTGGCCGTTTCTTTCTGACTCTTTCTCTCAGCTTTTGCAAAACTTCCTTATAATAATGCTGTGCCTTCAGGAACCCATTTTTCCAAAATTACACCCTTGATATCGAAAAAAACAATGATCATTGCTTTGAATTTTTTCTTGCTTTGACAAGCTTTTTTCTTTCTTGGTGATGATGGTGTTTTCCAGTGTATTGACTGTCTTTTGTTTTCAGAATCGTACTGGAAGATCGAGGTCTCATCACAAGTGATTACTTTATGCATCAGAATGTCAACACAACATTCCTTGCAACGATCTTTTTGCTCTGGTGTGAGAACCCTTGGGACTAGCTTTGCAAAAACTTTTATCATGTTAAGATCCTCACGCAAAATTTTCCATACAGTGTCTTTGCCAATGTTCACAGATTCGGCTATTATTTGAACACTGAGTCGGCGGTCTTTTCGAACAATCTGACTGATTTTTTTTTCTACGTTTTCTTCGGTTCTTGAAGTGCAAGATCGTCCAAGGCGTTCATCATCTTCAACATTCTCACGTCCCTCGCTAAATCTTTTGTTCCACTCAAACACACGCGCAAGAGACAGGCAGTCATTCCCATAGGCCGTAGCAAGCATTTGAAAACATTCTGTTTGTGTTTTGTGCAATTTTACTAAAAATTTCAAATTGACACGTTTTTCAACTTTTAAACGTAGCATTTTTCCGGCACTCTACAATAAACACAGCCAAGTTAAATGGCGACTCACAATCAACTGAACGTCATAGAGTGTTGCAGCTTGTCATGCAGATTCAGACCGGTTCAAGGTTACTACGTATGCAGTTATAACCGGTTCTGACTGCTTTGTTTACTAGGTGGAATCACAGTCTCGTTATTAAATAGACTTACCTCGTATATGTATGTGTATGTATATGTATGTGTATATGTATGTGTGTGTGTATGTGTATATATATATATATATATATATATGTGTGTGTGTGTATGTATGTATATATGTGTATATATATATATATATATATATGTATATATATATATATATATATATATTAGAGATGTTCACTGAACCTCGTGTTTTGGATCTGGATTAACTTCGTGTTTTGGTTTTAGCAAAACCGCCCTCGTGTGTTTTGGTTTTGGATCCGTATTATTTTACTAAAATCACATCATTTGGATCTTTTTTTTTTTTTTTTATCTACATTATTTTTTACCTCAATAACATTAATTTCCAATCATTTCCAGTCAATTTTTGTCAATTGACAAGAGCACTGCTACCCCTCCTGATTCTGTATGAGCAATGGCACTGGAGAATGGAGAGTGACAAGAACACTGCTACCTCTGTTTCTGTGTGAGCAATGGCACTGCATCTCCTGGGGAGGGAGCAGTGAAGGGTTTTGGTGGTTGTGTAATGTTGTTGTGCGCATTTTCCTGGCATAGTTCAAGTGCAGTCATTGCTGTACTAAGTGATTATCTTCATGTTGCAGCATTTCTTTTCTGACAGAATGTCAATGGATGACAGTGCCCCATGTACAGAGCAAATGTTGTCACCCAATGGTTTGATGAGCATGACACAATGTTAGCTAAATATCATGCCCTTCTGAGTCACCAGATCTGGCCCCAGTTAAGTATTTATGGGAACAATGCCCGAGACTGTGTTTTTCCTCCACCATCCACGATGCTTCAGTAGAGTGACCTGCTTGGGGAAAACTGGTACTGCATATCTCCTGCAGAATTCCAGACATTGTAGAATGAAGGTGCACAACGGCTGTTTTGCACTTTATTTTCTATGCACCCATTGGAGTTAATTTCACTTACTGTCAAATTAGTACTTGAAAGCTCTGTTCAAGTGGGGTCAATATTTTACATGGGATTATACTATGATGAAGGATTTTAATTTGAGCAGTGGATAGGCAAAATAGGGAATAATTAATTTATTTGAAAATTATTTTAAGCCCCTTCTCCCTACTAGCTGCAACAAAATGAATGAGAAGGGGCCTGTCTGTGAGTAGCCAATCAGGAGAGCTTTTCTCTGTTTGCCTGAAAAGGGAGAAAACTCTTATTGTGGATAATGAATAAATTATCTTCATCCTTTCATTTCTCCACTGTACAGCAGATATACAGTATATAGTCCCATACTGTTTCTTACTGTATACCCTGCTCTCCATTGGTTACAGATTTATCAACAACTTTCCAGTTATCCACAGCTCTGCCTTGTTATTATCTCCAAATGAATAGGTATGCTGCAGTCAATTATTTCTCAACAACCCTCTTGTGCATGCTGCTTAGTATTGTACATTTATATACATCTTTGAAGCTCTATACCTAGGCACCATGACCCAATACTACCTAGTGTAAATAATAAGATTTTTACTCACCATAAAATCCATTTCTCTGACTCCATTGGGGGACACTGCGAGACATTGGGGTATAGTAGTGGGCTCAGGAGTCTTGTCACTTTAACTATTAGATCTTTGAACTCCTCCCCTACTATGCCCCTCCTCTCCTGTGAGATCGTCAGTTTTGAATAACCAAGCGTGAGAGGAAAGGAGGTGATACAACCTGAAAGGTTTTTAAATTATAGAAACACCTAACAATAGTTTTCACACACAGAACTATATACAGAGCAAAGGAGGGTGCGCAGTGTCCCCCAATGGAGTCAGAGAAATGGATTTTACGGTGAGTAAAAATCTTATTTTCTCTTTCCTGCCATTGGGGGACACTGCTAGACATTGGGGATATACTAAAGCTTCCTCAAGGGGAGGGATTGCTCTGGACCAGCTGCGCGCATAATTCTGCGGCTAAAGCTTGCATCGGCCAATGCGAAGCCCTGCAATCTGTAGAACCTGGTGAAGGTGTGGACAGAAGACCACGTCGCCGCTCTGCACAACTGTTCTGCCGACGCCCCGTGTCTAGCCGCCCAGGAGGCGCCTACTGCCCTTGTAGAATGTGCCTTTAAATCCTTAGGAACAGACTGCGAGGCTGCTATATAGGCCTCTCGAATTGTAGAAGTAATCCAATGGGCAATTGATTCCTTTGAGGCTGGACAACCCCTTTTATGGGCGACATAGAGAACAAACAGGTCTCTAGTCTTTCTAACCGGCGCAGAGCGGTCTATATAACACTGAAGTGATCGGACGACATCCAGACACTGTAAGTACTCCTCCTGGGAGTCTCTTTTTGACTGGAATGCCGGAACCATGATTTCTTAGTTCAAGTGGAATCTGGATACCACTTTTGGGCAGAAAGAGGGTTTTGTACGAAGTACCGCCCTGTCAGAATGGAAAATAAGGAAAGGGGGATCACAGCAAAGAGCCCCTAATTCTGACACTCTACAAGCTGAAGCTAAAGCCAATAGAAAAGCCGTCTTCCAAGTAAGATACCTAAAATCTATGGAATGTAAAGGTTCAAACGGAGGTCTGGAGAGAGCTCCGAGAACTAGGTTGAGGTCCCAAGGCTCTACTGGATGACAAAACGGGGGCTGAATATGCTGAACCCCTTGTAAAAATGTCTTAATGTCAGCAAGGTCTGCAATCTTCCGTTGGAAGTAAACAGAGCAGATACCTGACCTTTGAGAGATCCTAGACGTAGACCTTTCTTTAGACCCTCTTGCAAAAAGTCAAGCAAGCGAGAAAGACTAAATCTTGAAGTGTGAAACCCTTTAGCCTCACACCACAGGATATGTCTTCCAAATTCTGTAATAAATGGATGACGAAGATGGCTTTCTGGCCTTGATCATGGTAGCTATTACCTGCTGAGAAAACCCTCTAGTTTTAAATATTAGGCTTTCAATAGCCAGGCCGTCAAAGCTAGATGATTTAAACCTTAATAAAGGAAAGGACCTTGAACCAGAAGAATGGAGGAGCTGCTGCAAGCCCTAGAAGGTCTGAGAACCACGCTCTTCGTGGCCAATACGGGGCTAGTAGAATAGCGGGAACTCACTCTCTTTTTAGCTTCTTTAAAACCCGAGCTATCATTGGGATGGGAGGGAATACGTACACCATCCGAAATTTCCATGGGGAAGTCATGGCATCTTTTAGCTCCGCCCCTGGGTCTCGAGCTCTTGAGCCGTACCGTGGGACCTGATGGTTCAGTCTGGACGCCATCAGATCGATGTCCGGCCTTCCGCAGCGATCCACCAGCAGAGAAAATACCTGTTTGTTTAGAGCCCATTCCCCCAGATGAAAGGTATGCGTGCTGAGCAAGTCTGCCTCCCAATTCTGAACACCTGGAATGTGGATGGCTGAAATCCTCAGAACGTGATTGGCCCCTTTCCAAGTTTGTCCTGGATGTCCACCAGGCAAGGGATAGCCTTGTGGGAGTGAACAGGCGAATGATCTGCCCGTCTAAATGCTTCTGAGATCCTGGCCACTTGTGCAGGATCTCTGCTTGAAGAGGACAGGAATGAAACTGCGTAAATGGGACTGCCACGAATACTGAGTCCCCAGGAGCTTCGTACAATTTAGGATAGGGACCCTCCTTTTCACAAGGAGGGCTCTGGTCTTTTTCCGCAGAGCCAGAACCTTCTGGTCCGGTAGAAAAATCCTTTGAGACTGAGTATTGCACACTAGGCCCAGGAAACGCATCTGTTGTGCTGGGACTAGTGAAGATTTCGGTATGTTCAATATCCAACCGTGACTTTGAAGAAACTGCATGGAGGTCTCTATGTGCCGAGTTAGGAGAGCAGCTGATGAAGCCTTCAAGAGAAGGTCGTCGAGATAGGGAATTATGGTTATTCCCTTCTGACATAAGATACCTGCCATGATTGCCATAATTTTGGTGAAAACTCTGGGCGCAGTAGCTAGACCGAAGGGGAGAGCCCTGAATTGAAAGTGTTCCACTCCTACCGCAAAGCGTAGAAGACACTGATGACCCTCCCATATTGGGACATGTAGGTAGGCATCCTTGATGTCTATTGATGGAAGTAATTCCCCTTCCTCTATACCTGCAATCACCGAACGAAGGGATTCAATACGAAACTTCTGAATCCTCAATTGCCTGTTTAGCAACTGAAGATTTAGAATGGGTCTGAAGGAGGCGTCTGGTTTTGGAACTAGGAAGAGGTTTGAGTAAAAACCTTGTCTCCTTTCCAGAAGAGGGGCCTGTACTATAACCTGTGTAGCCAGGAGTTTTAGAATGGCTTCCTGAAGCGCCCTGCACTTGAGGACAATTGGGGAGGGGGGTGATGAAAAATTTGTGACTGGGGGGATGGGCTAGGTCTATGACGTAGCCTCGGGACACTATTCTATGAGTCCAGAGATCTGATGTGGACGCCCACCATTGATCTCTGAACTGAAGAAGACGTGCTCCCACCTGTGTCTCCCCTGAGGAGTCTTGTCACGTGGAATTTTTGTCTGCTGGGCGAATAGATCCTCGCCTAGCTGCTCCTATGTCCCCTCTGCCTCTGTTAGATGATCCTCTAGCAGCCATGTATTGGCCTCTACACGGAACTCCTCCACCTCGGGCAAAACTCCGAAAGGACCGAAAGAAATATAGATAACAGATGGCTATTTAGATAGGAGTCTACCAAGTCTCTGTACCAGGTAGTCCTATAAAATAAGTGCACTCTCCCTATATATCTTTCAGCACTGTCTGTGAAAAGATACTGAGAGAGAAAATACAAATATAAACAATATAATCACTCTCCCTTCAGATAAATTATACTGTTATAAGTCTGTAAGTAAAGCAGGCAGCATATAATTTTTTTATAGGAGAGGCAGAGTAGACGATTCAGTCAGCGCTGTTTCCGCTTGTCGTCTGAGGTAAATTGGCGCCAGGAAATGAATCTGAGGAGAAATGTTGTTAAAACTCCTCCTCCTCCCCTTCCTGTCTGCTGCCCGCCGTTCCGCATATACTGTGTACCGTTATTATGGCCACCTTGTATGCTAGGCACACGCTTAATTACAGTGCCCAGGAGCGTGTGCTTATTAGTACAGCACTTCCTCACCTCCAAGGAGTGTGAGCACTGACTTAGCCTCCTTAAAATGCTCTTTGCCTTGGTTGCGCGAGCATGGCAGTTAAGGAGGAGAGGCTGTTGCAGCTTCACTCCTTTGACCGTTAACGGGGCTGTGCCTGCGGTTCGCGGGGACCCTTTTTACTGTCCCCTTTTAATAAATATGCCACCACACTGTCCATCTATTTATAAATACTATTGGGAATGCCGGCAGAGGTGCTGAGTAAGGGAGCCATAACTGCTTCTCTTACCTGTGCGGGACCCAGAGTGAACAGAGTAAAATCTTGTTCACTCTTCTGGGTCTTAATCTAGAGTCCCACGCCATACCTAATAGGGAATAAAAAATAAAAACGTGTATTAGCTAAAAACTATACCGTTGCTCCCAGTCACTTTAGAAAAACTGATGATCTCACAGGAGAGGAGGGGCAGGAGTGGAGTGGGTGTCCCCCAATGGCAGGAAAGAGAAAAAATCTTTTCAAAGTTAAACAATTGTCTTAAGCAGTGTACTCAGAAGAGTCACTGATTAGTCAGATGCTGCCGCTCTCTATCCATGTGGAGGGAGGTAAAAAGGCAAAAGCTTAGACCGCCAATAGATATCTGGAATTGTACTGGCTAATCTTAGGCCAAGTCAAAAGACAGAGGTGAGCAACTATATGCTGTATATCCTCATATTTTATGTATTTGCATATGAATAGGTTGTTTGGTGAGAGTTATTTTATGCTTATAATATGTGGGATAATGTACCTGCTACTGTAAATTCTGAGGATAATATAAGTCACCAAAAGTTCTGTGACAATAGAAGGACACAAGGCTTAATGCCAAATATTTTTATACATTTCCCAGTTGTCCATGATCATTTCTAATACCTGAAATAATTTACAGTAGGGGTTCTGTTTATACAAATTTTGTGTACAGCAGCTTATATATGTAACCCACAAATATGTTTTGTAACTTATAAAATTTAAACTGACATTTTTTCTCATTAAACAGCCATATTTTATTTTATTAGGAAGTTGAATTAAAGAGGAAACGGAAAGAATGTGAAAGCTTAGAGCAAGAAGTAAAGAAGAAGCAGAAGAGATGTGAAGAATTGGTAAGGAAATTAAGTGCTTAGTAATTTTACACTCAGTAAATTTAATTGACACCTCTTTCAATACTAGGTCTTAATTGTAATAGTTATATTGGAGTGAAATTGAGTGTAATCATCAAATGAACTGACTGACAATGAAATACACCTATACTAAAATCACAATTCACATATCAGATAATCAGGCTCATTTTTATGGCTATAGAAGGTGATTCTGTCCAAGAAGGGAACAGTTTGTATTTGAAGTGTATGGTTGTCCTTATCACAGGAGTTAAATAAATTTCTATAGTTGGAACTTGTATTATTTTTCTTTACTAAAATAATAAATTGTTGTGTTTTTTTTCTCCTGTTTTTATTTTAAATTAAATTTTTGTTCAAATATTAATACTGGCGTTTTTGTTTTGTGAAGGTTTTCCAATATGTTCCTTAACATACTGTGAGTTGTGCTTTTTACAAACATATATTTAGACATCTAAATAACCATGTGCACATTCATCAACTGGTGGTCAATTGAGACACTGACAATATGTGGCATGGTGCATCTTTTCGTTTGTTGAAATCACCACGACTTAACTGATTAGCATGTGCTATACATGCATGACAACACAAATATCATCTTTTCCCATACAGCCATGGCTCGGTTAGTGAAAGGAGCTTTAGAGAGGCATGGTGAGGTCGCAAATGTATTAAAAATCATTATTTATGTTGACATGTAAAACAACTTGGCTCTTATGTGCTTAAATGAGATAAACAAATAAATAATCAAAATAGAATGTGTCGCAACCAGTCATAGGGGTGCCAATCCCTAAAAGACTATAGTAGTAAATAAAGAATGTAGAAAGTGTGCCACATAATATATAATACAGCAGTAATGGCAGGATACTTGTATGAATTCTGAAATTTATTATCACATCAAAATATACAGATGAAATGGCAAAACGAATTAAATATAAGTATACATGTCTTTTTGATATTCATTCTATTAAATATACACTATGGGGGGTATTCAATTGTTAGCGAGATCGCTAAAATACTCGCGCTCGAAAAATATTACCGTTAATACGGTAATATTGCGCGTAATTACCGTATTAACGGTAATATTTTTAGAGCGCTCGATTTTCGGCGATCACGCCGTCAATTGAATACCCCCCTATATGTCAGAATGGGCCACTAAGGAATAATGTAGTCAAAGACCAATAAATAACATATATAACACAGCTATTTTCACAACACAAATTATGGTAATAATTGAAACTCAAAGTGGGTGGCCAGTCCACTAGAGATATAGCATAAAGTTTGCAAATGTTGTATGTCTATTTGGTTGCAGACCAAAAAGTGTGTAACATCTCCACGACCTCTCAAGTGTTGATCTGTGCGTATCAGCTCTTTTAGGAGCTATTTCTGAGCACAAAGCATCATTAGTACTAAAGTTGTTGCTCTATTCCTGTTAGAAACCTATACCTGATGTAATACAGTGTTTTACAGATAAGCACTAAACCTCTAATTCATTCCTCGACTGTCCATGGTTGAGCTCAGTGTCCTGAGTCAGTGCTCTGCCCACTACCCAGCAGTCCTGATCCAAAGTAAGTTATCAGGAGGTTGCAGCCAGAGTTACCAGCAGAGGTGTTGCAGCAGTTACACCACCTGGTGGGGGCAGCAACTATTTTACAACTTGGGGCAACTATGTGGATTGGTGTGCAAGCTGATACTTGGTCATTTAGTGCCTGAGTTGGCCAAGTAGTACCAGTAGGGAGTGGTCAGTAACGGAATGTTACGGATGGTAAGCAAAACCTTAAAAAATCTGTAAACGTTGAATGAAGTGGCAAAGTAAGCCCATTCTCTCACACTAGGTTTAACTATGGAAGATAAGAATGTTGCATTTTTGGATGGCAAAACAAGCCATCCTAAAAAGCCCTAATCACACCAGACTTATGTATAGCAATGATGGAAACAACATTTGTTTTTAGTCTGCACTAGGACTTGGTTTTTCAGCACTGTGTTAATATTCCTTGTGTGAAATAATGAAATAATTTCTGGTTTTCTGAAATGAATTGTTCCTATGTAAAGAAATCTTTTAACATGTCCTATTTGAATACTGGAGAAAAGGTTTTTGAGGTACTTTGCGCCAGACTATAGTCAGATGCACATTGAAATATAACCATCTAAATCAAATAATGTGTTTTTTTTTATTGTTTTGTTTTTAGCAAATGTAACTATCCAGCATATACTGGCATAATGGTGAAAGGGAAATTTAAATAGGATTAAAAATGTGTTGCAAATTTGTAAAAATGCCAAATGTTAATTAGATTCTAACTCGACAAATAGAGTATTACTGATCTATTTGACAATGCTTTTTAAATAAATATTCCTATTACATATAACCTATACCCCTCTTCGCCCTACATCCCCATTAATTGTAAAAAATTGCTTTGCAGCTATGCGACAGGGTAAACTAGCATATGTGTGTGTGTGTATATATATATATATATATATTTGTGTGTGTGTAAAAAAAAATAAAAAAAAAATAAAATAAAAAAATATATATATATATATATATATATATATATATATTTATTTATTTATTTATTTATGTGTGTGTGTGCATATATTGTGACAGGATGGACCCTGTCTGCTGTTGCAGGGAACCGGCTGGGCTTATTTCGCCAACGTCCCCTTTCGTTATTCTGAACACACCCCTCCTGCCGCAGTAAAAGGAGCCTGCTGCCACAACTGGGCTCCCTTTTGGCGCTCAGAGCCACTTTCTTTCTGGGTAACTGTCGCTGCTAGTGTACTCCCGTGTTGGTACACTTGGGCTGGTACCCCTGACTGCTTACTATGGATCAGGGTGCTGTGAATGGATCCCCTTGGTCTATCACACTGGCCAGCTGCTTGGTAGCCGGCATAGCGGTGGTACTGGAGAGCTGGGTCCAAACCTCAGAAACAGCCGGAGAACGGATTAGATTTAGGATCTAATTTGAAGGTCACAAGATTACAGCAATGTTGAAGAAGTTGTCAAGCAGGGTCTTGAAGCAAAGAGTGATGCTTTATTTCGCTCAGGTGCCCTGACAAGGAAAGTTCGAATGATTAAAGGTGTCAGTAGTCAGGTCAGATGGAACATCAGAATGATACATTTCAGTGTACAAGACAATGCTTTTTATACTGATTTGGACACAGGCTATTTTTAGAATCAGGATGCAATGTGTTTACACAAACATGGATATACATGCTTGCAAAGCTAACAATATTTACACTTATCTGTGATATCTTAAAACCTTGCTGTGATATCCTGCATCTTACAGTGGACAGCAAGTCTAATTACCTCTTCCTATGGCCCTCACAAATAAAAAGGTCTAATTAGCATGAGATTAGCATGCGTCGTTTCTTCCAACAGTTGCAGAATACACATTTCCTCCAAAGAAAATAATTCACCAGGAAAAGTTGTAAATCCCAAACAAGACATTTCCTTACACCAAGATATACAAAAGGCTTTCAAAACAAAAGCTTATTGTATCAGATATATATATTTATCAGAAATAGGGCATTTCCTCTACAAAGGTTAAAACAGAAAAAAAAAAATTTCTTCCCCTGGTCTCAGAAATTAAAGATTTCCCTTACGAAAATATACACAATATCATAAATAAGTGCATGTGCAATTATATAAATAAGCGCCCTGTGCTATTTCCTTTAAATAAATTTATACCATAAGTTATTTATAAGTGATCCAGTCACAGCAGGTCTGACCATCAGAGCAGACAAGTGTCAAATGGAGATGTCAGAGGTGCAGTACCTGGGTCATCATGTGGGGGGAGGTAGGGTTAAGCCTGAACCAGAAAAGGTAGAGGCAATCCGAGACTGGCTCTGGTCCACGACCCAAAGACAAGTACTGACCTTCTTAGGGACCTCAGGCTACTACCGGCGTTTCGTCCCAAACTTTAGCACTGTAGCGAAGCCCCTGACAGATCTCACTAAGAAGAGACTCCCCAAAGTAGTTGACCTGACACCCGCTTGTGAGCTGGCATTTCAGTCGCTAAAGGAAGCCTTGGTTCTTGCTCCAGTACTAACTATGACAAGGACTTTATTGTACAAACTGACGCGTCACAGTATGGACTGGGAGCAGTACTTAGCCAGGTGGGGCCAGATGCGCAGGAGCACCCTGTGACCCATTTGAGCAGACAAATGCTAAACCGGTAGGTGAGAAGGAATGTTTGGCCATTGTGTGGGCAGTGAAAAAACGTCATCCTTATTTGTATGGTGTATGGACGACATTTTACTGTGGTGACTGATCATAATCCTTTAAAGTGGCTATAACACACCTCAGGGGAAAATGGCCGTTTGTTGCGCTGGAGCCTTACACATCAAATTTATGACTTTTACATAATTCACAAGCAAGGAAAGACTCACAGCATTTCGGATGGACTGTCTCGGCAGGAAGAGCCGGATCTTGGTAACCCTAGTAGACTGTGGACCAGGAGCCAAATCGTTGGGACATGGCACGCTGGTAGCCGCATGGATAAGGGGGGGGGGAGTGTGACTGGATCACTTATAAATAACTTCTGGTATAAATTTATTTAAAGGTACTAGCGCAGGGCGCTTATTTATATAATTGCACATGCACTTATTTTTGATATTGTGTATATTTTGTTAAGGGAAATCCTTAATTTCTGAGACTAGGGGGAGAAAATTAGTTTTTTCTGTTTTAACCTTGCTGGAGGAAATGCCTTTATTCTGATGTATATATCTGATACAATAAGCCATTGTTTAGAAAGCCTTTTGTATATCTTGGTGTAAGGATATGTCTTGTTTGTGGTTTACAACTTTTCTTGGGGATTCATTTCTTTGGAGGAAGTGTGTATTGTGCAACTGTTGGAAGAAAGGACGCATGCTAATCTCATGCTAATTATACCTTTTGAATTTGCAATGCATGTAAATCTATGCTTTGGTAAACAGGTTACATCCTGATTCTAATAATAACATGTAAGGCTGTGTCGAAAATAGTATAAAAAGGGAGCCCTTGTAAACTGAAATGTATCATTCTGATGTTTCATTTGACCTGACCACTGATTCCTTCAATCAGTGGAACTGTCCTTGTTAGGACACTTGAGCAATAAACATCACTCTGCTTCAAGACCCTGCTTGACAACTTCTTCAATATTACTGTAATCCTGTGACCTACAGTTTAGACCCTAAATCTAATCCGTCCTCCGGCTGTTGCTGAGGTTTTGACCCAGCTCTCCAGTACCACCGCTTTGCCGCTATCCAGCAACTGGCCAGTGTGAATGGCCAGGGGGATCCATCCACAGCACCCTGATCTATAGTAAGTGGTCAGGTGTACCAGCCCAAGTGTACTGGGAGCACATTAGCAGTGGCAGTTAGCCAGAAGGAACGTGGATCTGGGCGCTATAAAGGAGCCCAGTGGTGGCAGCAGGCTACTCCTACTGCGGCATTAGGGGCGTTTTCAGAATAACGAAAGGGGACGTTGGCAAAGTAAGCCCAGTCGGTTCCCTGTCACTATATAGCTAGGCACTCGCCTAGATATATAATTAAGTACTTGCCTGTAAAGCTATTGCCACTTTAAATTTACCATGCAAAGTTGCCGGATATTGGCGATTTGCAAACATCGCTATTTGATACATTTACCCCCAAGATTGGTACCCAGACCATTTCGGATTTCAACACCCTAAATGTTTTCCTTAAAATACCAGTTTCAAGATGGAATTGCTAAGTTGATAAATGTAATGCATTCTTGACAACTTTTTAAACCTTCCCTCTGGAAGATCCTGGAGGGGTTGTCAATTGACAAGTTCAGGAGGGGAGGTGGCAATGCTATTTCGTCACCTTGGCCCCGTCGCCTGTTATGAAATTCTAAAATTCATGGCATTGCATAGCGGGGGGCGGGACTTGATGCAAATCATTACTTGATGATGCAAGTCATTAACAATGCCTACTATTTTGGAAGTCCAGGAGGATCCCTGAAATTCAGACACATCAGAAAAATTCCAGTAGAGTAGGCAAGTATGATGTAATGGGGAATGGAAATTGTATTCATGTCTCCAAAATCCAGTTTCGCACAGGCATTGAAAATACCTGCGAACTAGGGATGTCAGATGACAGTGAGGCAGATCTTAGGAGGTTTTGAGGGGAAAGAAAAGAGAGGGGCTCCATTTCAGTTGTTACCTCAGGCAGCAGAATGATTAGATGCTCCCCTGCTGAAACACATACTCCAGAATTTACACATTCAATTCTGGACCTTCTCATAATCTCTCACAGTATGGATACAGAAAGTAATACGCGTGCTTTGTATGGGATAATTTTGGTTTTATGTTGTATATTTTCAGCATGAGTTTGTTTGGCATACATGGATCTTTAAAGTAGTTAATATGTGGACGTTTTTCCCCTAAATGGTATGTTTGTATTTAAGCAGCACGTTGGCTTAGTGGTTGGCACTTCTGCTACACAACACTGGGGTCATGAGTTAAATTCCAGACAATGGCCTTATCTGTGTGGAGTTTGTATGTTCTCCTAGTGTTTGTGTGGGTTTCCTCTTTGTGCTCCGGTTTCCTTCATTAGTCCAAAAACATACTATTCGGTTAATTGGCTGCTATTAAATCGACTGTGTGTGTATTTTAGGGAGTTTAGACTGTAATCTCCAATGGGGAAGAGAGTGATGTGAGTGAGTTTTCTGTACAACGCTGCGTAATTAGTGGCGCTATATAAATAGATGATGATGAATTCTCTTAGACTGGTTATATAAGTGTGCTAATAATGTGCAATTTGCTGGTGTTGTCATTTGTTTCATGTGTCAAAGTCGTATAATTGGATGAACGAAAGTATATTGGTTAATATTGTTTTATTGGTGGATTGCACTCAGTACACTACACGTGGCATACGGCAGATCGCACGGTAAAATACACACGTACACACTCGCATTACAACATTTAGTTATTTATATAATTCATATTCATATTGGTTCCGTTACACAGTAATTTATGAGCAGATAGTATTTAGTTTATTATTCGTTTATATATTATGATTATATGTATACTTCAGTGTTATTTAAGGTTCAGGTTATAGGAAATGTGTCATGTCTGATATCATTCTAATCCCCTATTCATCAGCAGCTGTCCGGTTCCATCGCCGAAGAGATCGCATATTGCATACTCTAGTTATTGATGTTAGGCAATATCTTGTCAGATTGATATCAGACAGTAAAATGCTAATGGACTAGTTGTAACTGGTTTCTGGACGGGAGATTCATCTGGAATGTTGACCTCAGCCTTTGAGGGGGTTGTTTGAACTAGCCTATGTTCTGTTTACCCTGGACCCACCCGAAGTCTGGACCTATAGAAGCAAGCCACGTCATCTGCATTGTTCTCTTTGTAACACTGAATGTATATATGATCATAGCTGCGCTCCCAGTCTTCAGTCTACTCTGATCACAGTGTTCAAGGGTGAACTACTGTTCACTGGTGCCCGTGGTAGCACAGCGGTATGTATGTATCTTTTGGTATTGACTGTGCTGTACTGTATCATAATATAATAATGTATTGAACTGTTAACTATTTACATCTGCTAAAATAAATCACTTTGTGCGTTGGAAACACAATACAGTCGCCTATGCAATGCTTATTTGAAAACTATAGAATTACTTTAATACATGTTACATAATCCATATTGATGCTGCTGCTTTACTTATTTGTTTAGATCTAGATTGTTATTCAGACTTGATATATTATAGGAGAGGATTAGATTGTATGTGATATGTTAATTAAATGTGGGTGGTAATAAAGTGGGAAAAATGGATTGTCCGATCCAATAAGTTACAAGGGAAATACATTTATTAATAAAACATTTGTTTACAATTGAATTATGCAACGCAGCCAACCTTAGCATGAGAGATTTCAATGCTGAAAACTTTGACCATAGTCAGACTGACGTTTTATACTATTTGAACAATGGTATCAGTTCACACATATACATAAGTACTGTATGTGTACAGTGTTCCTAAAATAAGTTAATTATAATATGCAATAAGTTTGGTCTCTTTGGGCGGATGAAATTAAGTCTTTGTTTTGGTTTCTCAGACAGATGTTGACATCTGGTCAATTAATCGCAGGTAAATCTGAAATAGGAAATATTACAATTAGGGATGTCATATTTAGTCTTAAATTACTAAGAATTTAACAGCAGATATGATGGTGACATTTTGCAGGACCCTAAACCTTTTACTCTTAATACTTATCTTATTATTAAGCTATTGAACATAGATTCCTGTCTATCTCAGAATGTTAAACAGGGCCTGGGTCCCATCATTGTTCACAATGCTTTGAACTTCACTTTTCACACCTAGGTGTTGTCCCAGTGTGGAAACCTATTTATTTATGTGTTTATACTAAATATGTGTGCAAATCTAGTTTTTACATATAGATTAGGTTTCATAAGTAATACATTAAACTAATTAATATTTTATTTTTTATTTTAATTATTAAGGAAAAATATAGCGTGTCAGTAAAATACAGTGAACAGGCGGTTAAAGATAGTCATATTGGTTTACTAAAAATTACACTTAACAGTGTCATGCATACAGGATCTTGTGAATTCCTTGTGATCCGGTCTCCCATGCCCTTTGGAAATGTCATCTCAATCTGTATTTAATGGTTCTGATTGTACAGTACGTGATGTTCTCTCCTCTAGCACTTGGTTTTTTTTTGCCTTGAATTTTATTTTTATTTGACAAATGTAATATGAACGATTATGTTTGTAAATGATTGAATGTCATCAATAAAAAGTTTTATTAAAACAAAAATGTGGGTGATGTAGGATCTACAGTGATTATTTCTGTGGTCATGTGGCTTACCTGGTTTGTCAATCACATATAATGTTCCCACTTTATATGTATTTGTTTGTATTTTTTTCCATGATGCTCATGTCTGGCAAAGGGAGTAATTACCCCCTTGAAATGTTGCATTTGTCTTCTGCACTGCATAATGGCTTAATGCTCGGTGACGTTGTTGAGTACACAGGGATTTCTGTATTCTAGATATAGTGTCATGTTGCTAGAGAGTCAAGGATAGTCAAACGCTGCATAGGTATGGTTTATATAGTGTGAGAGTCTACTGATCTGTCCCAATGCTTATAATGCAGGCAAAGTGGAGCCAGTCAGTGCCAGACAATGCATAGAACAAAAAACTTATGCAACAATGTTTTGTCATTTATGAGTATGCAGAACTTGGGTCTTCACTTCAAAGGCAAATATGAAGAGCACAACAATTACACAGGTCTGCAACCAAAAAGCTGTTTTCATAATTTTATCTGATTCTTATGTTTTTTGGTGCAATGAATTCGAAAATGACCACCGTTTTTTCCTGGGACGTCAGATTTTTTCACAATCGAAATGTGCCTTGGTCAAACAGGTAACTGGAAATCGCTAAATTTCAAATTCATCATACTTGGGGGAAAAAAAACTGAACATGGAAAAACAAATTTGTTTTCACTACCAGTTCTCCCAAAAACATGAAAATACATGTTTATTGGTCCTGATGGTGATCAGATTGATCCTGATGGTGATTTAGAGGGGTTGATAGCTCAGTTCCACATTCAGTATGATTCTTCTGAATGGAGGCTTTTCATTGACTCTTCCAAAAGAAGCTTAAAAGCAGTTTTACTTCACAATGGTGGCCGTTATGCGTCCATTCCTGTTGCTCATTCGGTGTACTTGAAGGAGACTAACTTGGAGTTGGTACTCAAGAAAGTGGGTTATCAAAACCAAAACTGGTTGGTATGTGGAGATTTAAAAGTATTGTGTATGCTGCTGGGACATCAGGCTGGGTACACCAAATACCCTTGTTTATTATGTTTATGGGACAGTAGAGACCGACAAAATCATTGGAAGCAAAAATATTGGCCACTAAGAAGTCTAGTTGTTGGTGAAAAGAATGTTCTCAGAGAAACATTGGTACCCCCTGAGAATGTTTTATTACCACCACTCCATATAAAATTAGGATTAATGAAGCAATTTGTTAAGGCACTTCCCAAAGATAGCGAATGCTTCAAGTACTTGGGATCCAAGTTTCCTGGTTTAACGGAGGCAAAACTGAAAGAGGGGGTTTTTGTTGGCCCGGATATTAGAAAACTCATATCCGACAAAGACTTCATCAGTTCAATGACTCCAACTCAAAAAGAAGCGTGAGTTGCCTTTACTGTGGTCATAAAATACTTTTTGGGAAACCAATAGGATCCAAATTACAAGGAAATGATGGAAACAATGTTGAAAGCGTTCCACAAGCTTGGTTGCTCCATGAGCTTAAAAGTCCATTTTCTCAACTCACACCTTGACTATTTTCCTGAAAATTTGGGAGCAGTGAGTGAAGAGCAGGGAGAACGTTTCCATCAAGATATAAAAGTAATGGAAAGAAAGGTATCAAGGGAAATGGAGTGTTATGATGATGGCTGACTACTGCTGGATGTTGTACAGGGATCTTCCGGAAGCCACCTACAAGAGGAAAAGCTCAAAAAGAAGTTTAAAGTTTAAAAAAAAGACGATTTCACAAGCAATCTACTTGAGTGTGGTGTTAATTTTGTCGTCACCTGTGCAAATGAGTTAATATTTTTCATGTAAATAAAATATTTGCGTTAAGAGATTTTTTTAAACGATGACCACCCGTTTGTTCGAAAACCTGACGTCCCAGGACAAAACGGTTGTCATTTTTGGATTCAGCGCACCAAAAAAACGTAAGAATCAGTCAACTAAACCAAAACAGCTGTCCAAAATTTTTTTTTTTAGACCTGTTACCTGTCAAATCCTTGAGAGCAGCTTTATATAGTGTAATCCACACTAAATTATTCAATGAAAAATATATCTGCAATACATTGCTCAATCGCAGGAGTTTTAATCTATGAACTGAAGTCTAGCCAGTGATTATTTGCAATCATCAAATTATGCATTTAATCATTCTCTATGTAAAATTACACAGGCCAAGTTATTACAATGGTTCGAACCTTTTTTGGTTTAAAGTCTTAGTCCTTACTAATGTGCACAGAATTGGTTGTCCCAATAGCTTTTCACATTATGTATAGTCTTTATATGGCAATGTTGGAAACTGTTAGCATTATAGATAATTTTTATACAGTGATATTGATGCTGACTTCTCTCCAATTACCGTTGGATATGAAAATAAGGGAGATATATAGTGGGAAGTTGTTGTTGAAGATGTTTTTCAATGCAATATAATAAATATCAAACACTTACCGTATTTGCCGGCGTATAAGACGACTGGGCGTATAAGACGACCCCCAACATTTCCACTCAAAATTATAGAGTTTGTTATATACTCGCCGTATAAGACTACCCCCTCTTCCGCACACCTTCCACACACACACTGTATTAAATCACTGGCCCCCACACACACTGTATTAAATCACTGGCCCCCACACACGCTGTATTAAATCACTGGCACCCACACACACTGTATTAAATCACTGGCCCCCACACACGCTGTATTAAATCACTGGCCCCCACACACACACTGCATGAAGTCACTGGCCCCCACACACACTGCATTAAGTCACTGGCCCCCACACACACACTGCATGAAGTCACTGGCCCCCACACACACTGCATTAAGTCACTGGCCCCCACACACACACTGCATGAAGTCACTGGCCCCCACACACACTGCATTAAGTCACTGGCCCCCACACACACACTGCATGAAGTCACTGACCCCCACACACACACACACTCATATATGCTGATCACACACACACTCATATATGCTGATCACACACACTGCATTAAGTCACTGGCCCCCACACACACATTGCATGAAGTCACTGGCCCCCACACACACATTGCATGAAGTCACTGGCCCCCACACACACTGCATTAAGTCACTGGCCCCCACACACACACTGCATGAAGTCACTGGCCCCCACACACACACACACACACTCATATATGCTGATCACACACTCTGCATTGACATGACATAACATAAAACAAACATAACATAACACATACTAATAACACTTACCTTCTTCTGCTGTCACTCTCCTCTGTCCCCCTCCTGTCACTCTCATCTGTCCCTCTCTCCCTCTCTCACTTTGCCCCCTCTGCCGCGCCCCAGCCATAAAAAAAAAAAACAGAAACACTTACCAATCCGCGCGGCGCCGGGACCCAGCATCCTCCTCTCTCACGCAGCAGCTGTCACTGATGACAGGCTGCGTGAGAGAGGAGGATGCTGGGTCCCAGCGCCGCGCGATTCGTAAGTGTTTCTGTTTTTTTTTTTTTATGGCTGGCCCGCGGCACCCCTGAGACCCCTGAGTTTGGCACCCGGCGTATAAGACGACCCCCCCACTTGGAGGCATGTTTTTCAGGTCCAAAAAGTCGTCTTATACGCCGGCAAATACGGTACATTGAAGCAGTCCTGATTTAGCTTAAATGTCCTGTAGCCCTTATCTTAATTACGAGAACTTGAGTTTGGATGTATTGGAGAACCCATAAGGTCAGGGAGAAATTATACTACTGTGGTACTTTGATGTAGATGAGGTGTTTAGTGTATAATGGATAGCACAGTTCACATGATAGATAGAGATGGGCAGCATGGTGGCTCAGTGGTTAGCACTTCTGCCTTACAGCACTGGGGTCATGCGTTCAATTCCCGACCATGGCCTTATCTGGGAGGAGGTTGTATGTTCTCCCTGTGTTTGCGTGGGTTTCCTCCGGGTGCTCCGGTTTCCTCCCACACTCCAAAAACATACTGGTATTTTAATTGGCTGCTAACAAAATTGACCCTAGTCTGTCTGTGTGTGTTTGGAAATTTAGACTGTAAGCCCAAATGGGGCAGGGACTGATGTGAGTGAGTTCTTTGTACAGCGCTGCGGAATTAGTGGCGCTATATAAATAAATGGTGATGATGATGAAGATAGGTTACTCAAAGGTTAGAGGCTGAATATTTTCTGGTTTTATTAACTCTGTCCATAGCTGTAAACCAGAGAGTCAAATTCGGTCAGCCTCAATATGCAATCATAAACATTTAACATGTAAACAATGTATTTTCCAATATAGTACCAATATGGAATAAATTGAAACTAAAACGCTTTGTTTAGCTTACATATAAAGATAGAAATAACTCTAAACAGTGCAAACACTTATCTATGTGGCAGCAAAATAAAGATACACCTTTGAACACAGTATTAAATATGGTTTGCCAGTAACTCAACGGAAATGTATTACGTAGGCAGTAATGCTGGGTCTCACAAGGAATTGCGGTCTTTATAAATTACTGCTGTTTTATGAAAAGCCCTTGTTAATGTAATTGCGTGTCAACATGGTTATCAAGTATTTGCACAGTCAAACTAAGGGGGAATTCAATTGGCAGCGTTACTGGTAAAATTAACGCGGCCTGCACATTATTACCGTTATTATGGTAATAATGCGCTTAATTACCATTATTACGGTAGTTTCAATGCCGGCTTTTTGCTTGCAGTTCCCTGAGTTGCGAGCAGAAAGCCGGGTTAAAATTACCGTAATAATGCTAATACCTTTAACGCGCTCTAATTCGGGGAATAGAATTCCCCCCTAAGAGTATACAGAGAATCATGTAATGAAGCATGCATAGCTCATACACAGGGAAAAGAAAGTGTAGCACATCCAGTCAGTGCAGAATCTTTAATAATGTCCATGTCTTGCCTTCTTTCCATAATGTTATGTATTCTGCACAGGACACTTTTAAATACACACCATTCGCTTGGGCAGTGTCTGGTTGTAAATTATAGATTGACCTGGTAAGAGCATACTTGCCGACATTAAAACGTCGGCGTCCGGGAGCTGCGGTGGGGGGTGGTGGTGTTTGGGCGTTTTGGGGGCGTGGCTATGCAGATCATGCTATATTGGACCTGCCTCAGGGGACATCTCTGAGGCAAGTACTATACTGAAATGTTGGAATAGAGTAAACATACTCTTTTGATACAAACTACAATTTGTCTTAAATCCTTGAGTGCCGCCTCACCTGGAATCTATTTATTGTACTATCCATACAAGTGAAGTACCGAGTAAGGCAACAGGTTAATGTACACATGCTATTTATGAGTGCCAAGCACTTGGATACTGTATGTACGTACGTACGTACGTACGTACGTACATATGTGTGTGTGTGTATATGTATATATGTGTGTATATGTATATATGTATATATGTGTGTATATATATATATGTATATGTGTGTATATATATATATATATATATATATATATATATACACATATAATGTGTGTATCTATGTGTGTGTATATAGTTGTATGTGTGTATGTGTTTATATGTGTGTGTATATATAGGTATATTTGTGTAGGTGTATATATGTGTGTATATATAGGTGTATGTGTATATATATGTATGTGTATATATGTGTATCTGTGTGTGTGTGTGTGTGTATGTGTATCTATGTGTGTGTATGTATATGTGTGTATGGGTATATATAGGTGTGTGTGTGTGTATATATATATAATATTATAAAAAAAAAATCCTCGGTTATGAATGTTTTTTCTGTGCAACAGACAACAGTTTTTGCAGTACTCTTGGATCTCTGAAAGCAAATATTCAATTAGTGTAAGATGTGCCTGGTAGACTTGAAATTGTTAAATTATAGTTAACTTTACATGATAGACAGGTTTAGACAATATTTGTGAATGGAGTTTTGGTAATATATTAATGCATATCTGCTAACGATATACTTCAACCACTTTTGTAGAACCCATAAAATGGCTGCCTTTACTGTGTGTAGGTGCAGTTGCACTTTGTAGTCTACAGTGCATTAGCGAGATCGACAGTGAGGAGAGCAATTAGTTGCTCATGGCCAAAGCACACTTGACAACCTTTGAGACGTTTTTTCCGGGAGATCCTGGGCAGGGGGCGTGGTTGGAGGACGGGCCAAAATGACCCGATTGACTGCGTCCCTTCCCACCGTTTTTGCCGCTGGGACGGGGCCAAAATAACGCGATACAATGTGAATCGCGTCATTTTTACAAGCAAGTTGCATTATGCGGGATACTTGTCTGCTCTCTCAGGAGTCCAGGAGATCTGCCCGAATTTCGGGAGTCTTCCAGACCTTCCGAGAGAGTTGGCAAGTATGGGCCAAAGTAAAGTAACGTTTTTGTAATGTATAACTCTACATGCTGCAGTATTTTAAACACATACATGTTGTATCTGTCATTTAAATGGGAGCAGGAAATCAAGATTGAAGAGGTGAAAACTAAGAATGCATGCCTTGTGGAAGAGAATTCCAGACTCTGCTTCCGAGTAAAGAGGGCTGCTAAGGTGAGCACTACGTCTTAGACATATTAGTCAAACAAACAATTTGATTGTGGCAGTATTACACACTTTCGTCTTTTTTTTCATCATAGTTTGAATCTGAAAATGCTGACTTGAGGAGACACTTAGCTGAGGTGACTGAGCAACGAGATTCTGCTCTCAAGGAGAGTCATCGATTGCAAAGCAAGCTGGAGAATTTAGAGCAAGTGCTGAAGGTTTGTGTAAAAGTGACATTTATAATTGAAGTCCTGTTAACTGTGATTAAAAACACATTATTCTTCTCACATAGGCAGTGTAGTGGCCATATTTTTTACATAGTATGTTGATTGTGAATATGTCTTAAGGTCAAATTAGACTAGACAAAATTGGTCATATGACACCTCTACTGTAGTACAATCTTGTTCTTTAGTAAGACGAACCATTTAGAAATATTTCGTTCTGGTAAATGTTTTTTTCTTTTTTTTTTTTTAGGTAGATACCTGATATTATTTTCTGAATATACCCTAAGTATTCTAAATTAAATTTGCTGTGCGTTTTAGGAAAATAGGGCGTATTAAATATGTTCTACATGGGCAAATGCAGGATTTTTAGCGGGGACTTTCTGCGCCAAGCTACCAGTAATGGACATGGCTAGCAAGCAACGGTTGTGGCTTTCATTTTAGATAGTGCTGTGGTCTGGTCTCCAACTCTTCTCATCCCCTTCAAATACACTTCCACTATGGTTAGGTTAGCAGAGTTCCCCCTTTATGAACAAAGCTGTGTGAAGCGGGACATCCTTTTCAACTGTCCCTGCAGTCAGGACAAGTCCTGTCTGCAGGACAATGTCCCATCAGAACAGGACAGTTGGCTGACTGTCCTCCTCTCTTTTACCTGTTCTTGCAGATTTAACTACCTGCTGCTCATGTCTTAAGCTGAGTTGCTGTATCTTGCGTTTGTTTAGATTGACCCCTACAAAGGGAGTTTGCAGGGGTCCCAGGTAGCTACCATCGAAGCAGCGGGTGCAAATGCATAGTTGTAGTGTCCAGTGTCAAGCTGTGCAGGATGTACGATACAAGGGATTAAATGAGAAGAGTAGTCAGGAAGCCAGGGGTCAGACCAGGAGATACAATGCAGCCCAGAGGAGAATCCAAGATCCGGGTCGCTATGTTGACAACGACAACATATCGCATATGTAGACCACAACCATCCCTATACTGAATGTAACCTTGCTGAAAGACAGAGAATGCAAAGTGATTTTAAAATCAGTGTTGCTTCCAGTGCCATGTTTAGGCCCATTAAATGGGCTGAGCAGCTTTCTCAGTGTCTTAGTGGATCAAATAAGGGAAGTATTTGAACACCTAATTGATGCTGGCATTATTTCAGGCAGTATTTTGCTTATGTTGTGGTAGCCAGGCAGACTGTTTGGCTCAAGGTATGGGAAACTGGGCCAAAATTCAGAAGAACATTGGACATTTTCAAGTGACGTGCCCTTAAGTTCTGACTTAACATCCAGGCCATGGCGGCGGTACACCTGTCAAACCATAACGCAGGTGTCCTAAAGCGAGCTCAGGGAGGACAAAAACCTTCTGTGGAGCAGAAGGGCAAAAGCTTGCTCTTTCCTCCCCATTAATGCACTGAAACCTAAGGTGAAAAGGTTTTCGTCCTTTTGAATTTCAAGAAGAAAATAATTGGCTTATTCTAGTTGTACTGTTCCCAGCTCCCTATGGAGGACAGCAAAAGGGAAAACAGCCCTGGGGGTAAATGTATGAACGTGCGGGTTCTTCAACACCCGCGTGTTCGGCGATTAAATTTCAAGCGGAAACTTCCCTTTACAATGCAGCGCCGCTTGAAATTTAATCGCTGAACACGTGGGTGTTGAAGAACCTGCACGTTCATACTATTACCCCCTGGTCTCCTAAGATACCATCAACAAAAGTCTGAGAAGCAGTCAGCATGACAGGCACTTTGGTCACCCTGGATCTCCTGTGGTGTGTGCTCTGCTCCTCCTATTCAGGAACCAGTGGTTTAAGACCACTCAGGATTCCTGGGCATGTGAAATCATGGATTGGGGTTACATTTCGGATTTGTTTAAAGAGACAGGCCTTACTAGAGGTCATTATTATTATTATTATTATTATTATTATTATTATTATTATTATTATTATTATTATTATTATTATTATCATCAATGTTTACTCATCTCGGGTGTGATCATTCCTGTCTTGGAACATGAGAAATCTTTTTTTTTTTTTTTATTCAAACCTTTTTCTTGTTCAAAAGCCTGATGACATGTTCTGTTTTGAACCAGTGGAGGTAAGGTCAGAAAGAGAGACCTGCTGGAGTGCCGAGTCTGGATTTATACTGTGTCTACTTATGGGCAAGGATGTCGTTAGAGATAGGTGGATGCTCTGTATGCCAGTGTAATGACATCATCACACCTAGCTGTGTACTTCCAATTGTACGTATCAACCTTAGTAAGGCTACACAATGAAGTTCCAGAGCGGTACTGTGCATGCACTGTGAGCACATGGGCAGACCCTTTTCAGCACTGCAAATAGAGCCTAATATGAAACAAGCCCAGGTTCCCAGAGTGAGGTGGGTCTACACAACAATCCCTGAGCGATTCTCATGTTCTCACGGGACTATTGACCACTATGTTCTAGCACATGTATAATATACTAGCAGTCACTTCTTTACAGTGTTTGCATTGTCTGGTAGATTAATTCCTGACTTGTTAACCGGCATTATTTTCCAGCACATGCGAGATGTGGCGGAGAGAAGGCAACAGCTGGAGAAAGATCATGAGGATGCTGTAATAGCACTACACAAAAGGCAGGAGGAAGTGAAACGTCTCCAGCAGGTATGTTCTTCATTTAAACAGCAAGCAACCACTTTTGTATACTTATGTACATGTATCAAAGCATGAGCATTGTAAGATTAATAAAATATCTCTAATGACTGATTTGTTTTTTAACAAAGGGTTCTCTAGAAAATCAACAGGGCCTGTTGTGAATTATCAAACATTCCCTGTAAAGTTGTTTAATATGTTGGCTCTGTATAAATAAAGGTTGATAAATAGTTTGATGTGGCCTATTTTCACTTAAGAACAGCTGTTTTAATGTTGTTAAAAATAGTTGCAAATAACATTACAGTCACTTCTAGTTATGGCCAACTAGCAGCACACTGGGCAATAGAGTCTCACAGTACGTTCAACCACTGAACGGCAGGTTTTTTAAGCCATTTGGCCTCACATGTGGATGCTGACTAAATAATTACATTGCTCTATTCATCTTACATTCTAAGTAGTTTTTGTGTCAGTTGATGACCTCACATACACATGCTCATTTATGTCATTGGCTAGCTCAACTTACCATCCTGACAGATCAATTCCAATCACACTGGGCTAGATTTTGAGCTGTCTAAATGGGTGCCAAAAACAAACATGGAACCCGACAAACCAAATCTGTATGTGTGGACATCTTAAATGTATACCAGACCTTGAACTTCTTTGTTTGGCAGTTGACTAAAAAGTCAGTCAACTGGACTGTTTTATAACCCTATGTTACAAAAAAATTATTTATTTTCTGACTACAGGCCCAGGTTGAAGCGAAGAAAGAACATGAAGGAGCAGTTCAGCTTCTGGAGGTAGTGACTTTCATGTGTTATTGGGAAGCAGTATAAACATTTTTTCTTAATTACCTGAATTAACTGTGTGCTTAAATGATCCAATAGTTTAATTTTTTACAGTATGTATACTAGTTTCAGTATTGTTAACACTTTGTCTCTTAAATTTTCATGCACAGAACACTTTGGATACTTTGCAGGTACTGTCACAAATTGGAATATCTGATCCTCATTTTTGCTTGTTTAAGTTCCATTGTTTAAGTCAACCAATACTTTGAAGTTTTAGCCACAGAGGATCATTATTCTGCAAAACATTGCTCTATACTTTCCATTCCCAGATTTGTGGCCTAGGGCAGCAGAAGTGCTAAGGTGGCGCTCGGCTTTGCACATCATTGCTTTTATGTTTTTCTTATTTTCTATATTTTCAATTATTTACAGAGTTCAAACATTTTAGTTTGGGCTAGATTGCATTCACATATTTAATGCCAGTGAGATAAGATTTGGTTGCAACCATGAATAACTAAGATAGTGGGGGCAATGGTTGACAGCAATAAAACAGGGGACCAATGCAATATTCTGAATGCCCCCCTTTTGAAAAACATTAATGTGATAAAGAGCTGGAAGAGTTAAGAGAGGAAGTTCGAGGGTGATTAGTGACTAGTGTTCTGTTAACTGTACCTTTATAAAGTAATGTAAGTAAGGTGGTGGTCAACTACGTTCACTATAACAAGACCAGTTTGAGCTTGTTCTAGTGACATTTGTGCAATAGAGGGAGCATTCTAGCGACCAATATTTAATGCAGAGGCCATTCTAGTGATCAATATGTAGTACTGAGAACATTATAGTGATCAATATGGAATACAGAAAGCATTTCAGTGACTAATATGTATATAAATAGCATCCTATTAGAGACCCGTATGTGATGCAAAAAGCATTCTAGTGACTAATACATGTAGTATATTCGTGAACCTTATACAATATAGATAGCATTTTATTGAAGTATATACACTACAGGGAGTTTTCTATTGACCGATATATAAATACAGAGATTATTTTAGTGACTTCTACAGTAGAGATACTATTTTAAACCATTATACAACATATCCCCTGGTGGCTTTAAAATGTAGATTCAAAATTGCTAGTGGCTATGCAATGCAACCTCCCTAATAATCTCTGGGAGCTATGCAATTCAGCCCCCTAATGATCTCTGGGAGCATTGCCGTGCAGACCCCCAGATCTCTGGGAGCATTGCCGTGCAGACCCCCAGATACTGGAGCAGTCTCCAGTATTTCTGTTAGCTCTGCCATGCACACCCCCATACTGGTGGCTGTACAGCACAGTCCCCCCAGATTTCTGGTGGCTGTACAGCACAGTCCCAGTCCCCCACCCCAATTTCTGGTGGCTGTACAGCACAGTCCCCCCAGATTTCTGGTGGCTGTACAGCACAGTCCCCCCAGATTTCTGGTGGCTGTGCTTCAAGAAACTAAAATTACTGATATGAATGATGCTTTAGGTCCCTTCTGCTTAATTCTAATATACTAACATGAATTTGCTCCTATAGTCATAGAAATATTTTACAAAACCTTTCAGCATCCTAAAATATGCACCCATGTAACTCCGATTTAGGAATCTGCTCAAATCTTGTTTGCTAAACTTGCCTATTTCACCTTCAAGCTGATTTTTATTGCCTATTTTCATTTTTCTCCCAGGCTAAAGTGAAACTTTTAGAAGACAAATGTCGCAGTCAGACAGAGCAGTTTAGTCTTCTGTCTGGGGAACTAGAGAGATTTCGACTGCAAACTGGAAACATTGACCTCCTCACATCTACATTGGGGACTTCTGAACTGCCTGCACCTCAATGTTGTTCCACCCCAGGCGTCACTCCAGTTCAGCAAGATGGAGGAGGTGATTCCATAACTGGGTTGTGTGGGCTAATGTTATTATAAATCAATATAAGGGTGAATCAACTGATTTTATTATAGAGATCAATTATTAGATATAGCTAAGTGATCATTAATTCCTGTGCTTTATATTGCTGAGTGTTTGAACATGTTACCTATTATACAAATTTTTACCCTCAATTTCACTTGTGGTGTTAGCAACATAGTTGATTATATTGTTACATTTCCATCATGCTTTGGCTTCAGGTACAAGGAAAGGCACTATACTTTAGAGAACCAAGATTGTATGCAAAACATCTTACATTGCTGCTGTATATAAGATGTGAAGATACTGGGTATATCTGGCCCAGTGCTACCCAGTACCTTCTAGGATTTGTATGGTCACTCAGGCAAAATGCAGTTATAAAAATACAACAGTATATTTATTGTCATACAAATCACACTAGAATATTATGTACACACAGTAAATAAATGCCAGGCAGATTTACCACATCATCTGTCCCTTACCACAATAACTTAAGGAGATATAGTCACCTGCTGTCCAGACTTCATGACCCATGGATCCCTCTCAGCTGCATATATAGACTCGTTAGAAAACGACAATTCAAAACTCCATCTTGCACCTTCCTGAATGAAATCCAAGCATCACCCCCCTTCCCCCTGGAGTTGATCCTTATATCTCCCAGGTCTAATTTCCACAGTCTTTCCCCTCCCTGGGCAAACCCCTGGGTCTATTCTTCTTAACCATTGGCCAGTGCAGGACTAGGGGGTTTGGACAGGGCAGTGAAGATGAGATGTCCTTTCACAGAAGCCCCCTGCTGGGATGCAGGCAGAACGTCTGGACTAGTCCTAAGGAGAACAATTGATGCTTAATTGGCTTCCCCTACTTCCAAGGATAAGGTGGCAGTGAGCCCCTCCTAAAATTAACCCCTTACACTACTTTGTGATGTCACAGGGTCCACAGCTGTTCCATGCTTCCTGTAGAGGAAGGAGGGGGGAGAATGAATGCAGCTCCAGCCCTCTCACCTGTATCCTAGACACCACCTGATCTTTACCCATAACCCTCCTGGCTTCAGTTTAAGGACAATGAATAACATTACTTCAAGTCATCAATATATAATACACAATATACATATTTACATTGAATTACAATGTCCCCATAACCACATGTAATTGGACAATGCAGTTGTAGTCTGAGCTGGGGAAACAAAAGAAGGCTATAAAAAGTATTTGCTATAACCCACATATCACCCTCGTTTTGTCACATAAGATGTGTTTGCTATATTCATTTTGCGTTTTCACTGGGCCTTTATAACTAGGATTCATGCTGTAGTATAAAAACTGATTGCCGTTTGTACATCTGAAATTTGGAATACCAAAGCACAAAGTACTGCAAATTGTTGCAGTATTCCTGATAGCCATGCTCCAAAATATTATTTCAAAGTACTGCAAAATCTGCTGTATTACAATGTTTTATTTTTTTCTGGTCAACAATATACAGTAAGAGGTTATAATAGTTACTAATATCCAATCTTTTTTTCCTAGATGAGTTCTCTTCTTGGGATGTGATCAGTTGGGTAGACATTAGTCTGTTTGACAACAGTGCAAGCTTTATTTATCTCTCAATGGATGGTACTAAAATACAGAACATGTTTGTGCAAATGTCACCTGGTGCTGGTGTGGGTTTGTAGTTGGTTTTTGGGTGTGAAGTGAACAAATTGATATTTGTTTTTTTTTTGTACATTGTAAATGCACCAAATGATACAGTGCACCTTACAAGGCATGCATCACCAGTGTGAAGAATTTTATGCATGAATACAGCATTATTTCTTGAATATTAATGTGGGAATTTAGTATCCTGTTTTATTTAATGACCAAAGTCTATTAAGGGAAAGTTACAAGATTTTTTTGAAACTTAATTTATGTGTTTGTGTATACATTTTAATTTATAAGGCGAAAGTCTCATGCTCTTAGTATTGTAATACTTATATACAATAAACAATAATATATGCAATAAACAGCTATAAATTCTCCCCAAGTCAATTAAAGTATACTACAAACCCCTCACACCATGCCTACTTTCTTTTGTCAAGCTCATATTTGCTGAGTTTGAATCTTGGTCTGGGCACCCTTAAAGTCCCAGGCTACTGCCCCCAAAATACCTTTTATAATACATTACATTAATATAAATAGTTATTTTCTGCTGATTTAAGTTCTTAAAATGGAAATTAATGCTTTTAATCACAATATGATCTTGAGTGGATATTAAATAAATATCCCCTTTGAACTAACATATTGGAAAAGCATTTTTTCTAACATAACAGTAGTATTTGTAAATGTGTCGAATTAAAATGTTTCCCTAAATCAGTTGCTTTGTTCCTTTGTTCCAAAGTTGTCATATTCCCAGTTTGATGCTTGCCCTTTAGCATCATTAAGATTGGCAGTCTCGGGTTTGCAATAGGGCTGCATAATTGGCTGCAGAGCTGTGCAGCTGAAAAATTCTATGCAAAAGAGAAAAATTATAAACAGCTGATAGAGACTGATGCTAGGCATAGAAACAGTTTTTCTTCTGACATTGAGTCCCTGTTTATTTTGTGATTGTTTAATGAAATGCATGTATAATTATAGTAAAATCTTTATATTTGATTTAGCAGGTGCTGCTGCATGGCCTGTATTTGCTTGTGTGGATTATCCTTTTAATTTTCTGCAAACTTTTTAACCAGTTAATTATCTCCCACTTAGTTATCTCTTTGGTGTTAGTTTGTGTATCATGTATTGGTTTACTTGTGCATGTATTTCCAATCCCTCTTCTGAAGTGATGTTCTGTCGGTAATTTAAATTTATGGGGTGGGGTCACTTACAGTGGACCTGTCACAAAGGTATCCCTTTTATGGGCTGAATCTGTGTACAACCTATCAACTTGGTAGAACTTGTTAACATCACTGAGGCACTGCCTAACATTCCTCAGGCCTGATTTGTATGCATGAGTTGCCTGTTCCTAGTTAATTGATAAGCTACATTGTCGTGATTATCAATTCAGCCCAAAGAATGCTTTCCACATGTGCAGGTGACAGACCCATTCTAAATAAAGTCATATGAGATATATGTTTCTGTATTGCCAGAGTCCTCAATCAAATGCAATGATGTTTAGTAAAAAAAAGTGTTTAAATCCAATTCATTGCTCTTCAATTAAATGAAAAGATTGTTAAAAGAAACAAAAAATGATTACACCAGAGAAAAGCAAAAGAGGCTTAAGTTGCACACACATGCAATGATTTTTACCAATGATGGGTTTGTATTTGATGCTGTCTTAAGCAGGGTACACACTACAGAATTTTCCACCAACTTTTTATGCCGATTGATTTTACATGCGATCGATGGTCCGATCGCTCAGTCCATGGACTGCATACAGACTAGCCTTGTTTTAGACGATAAAGGGAAGAGCGGACGACCCTTTAGCGACTTTTTACAGCCATGTTGTCGTGATGCAATGATTGTAATTTCGTACTCACTGTTGTGCATCGGTCGAAAAAGTTTATACACACTACACTGCAGAAACGAGATTGGAACGAAAATATTTAACGGTACGACCAACCAAATGAAGCGACAATCGTCCATTTGGGCAGATTTTCGACCATCGTGTCACTACACACACTGACCCGACTTTTGAACGAGTGGTCGTATGTCAGCTGGTTGAGCCGATTATTGGACAAAAACTCTGTAGTGTGTACCTAGCTTTAGTTATCCCTGTGTGTGGGGCACAAAAGATTTTAATTGAAAGCTCTTAATTGAGAAGTTTAGATACACGATCGTTCAAGTATGAAAATTTTGATCAACCTGTATTTGACAACATTTTTATTTTTGTGTATATGTAGCTCATAATAAAGCAATCCCTTTTCAGCACATGTCCACTTTATCACATTTATCTGATTTTAAATTGTTTTGTGTGTATATAAATCATTTATTTAAAAGCTTATTTGTGAAAAGACTGTTTGAGTTCTCTATTTTCCCTCTACAGTCAAACTGATGAGTCTTATTACATTGACAAAATAAGTTTAAGAGGGGAGGATAGGTGTAAGTGTAGCTTTTCAGTGATTTGCTAACCACACTTAAAAACAGGGGCTGGCTGAGCCCACCGGGCTAGTCACATAGTGGACTACCTTGGGTTGGGTCACTGGTCTTTCTGCATTTTTTTTCCTTTAAAATGTTCCTAAAAGGCTGCTGAGTCGAGTCTCGCCCCCAAGGGTAAAATTTGCCAGCCAGCCCTCACTTACAAATAAATGAGTTAAGCCAAATAAGCTTTAAAATATGGTTTAGCTAATTTTACTTGTCATATTAAGGTATGATTTGATTTCAACAGCTGATTGTAGGCCCTTTAATTTCCTTTTTGTTTCAGATGTTAATGAGTCTATTCTACCGACACAAGATGATAACAAAGTTGATAATGAGAAAAGATTACCTGAGACACTAGAGCTAACCCGTGATTTCAACAATGTTGAGGTCCCAGAACATGTGGTCACCAAAGAAAAGCGAAAGCCTGAAGTACCACATATCTCATCAAAATCAGACTCCACACATGAAAGTTGCAAGTCTTGTCCCACACCAGAAGTAAGTCAGGAAACTGTTACCATTGCTTAAAAAGCAAACTGGTAAAATAACAATTGTTTGTCTTTTCATAAATTTGTGATATGTGACATAAATGTAGCCGGTGTAACTGGATATTTAACTTCATAAAGTTCACAAGGTTTTGTATTTTTTCCACTTTTGTTTCTAAACTTTGGAGTATATTACTAAAATAAACATGTATCTTTCTTTTTCACTAAATGTTTAAGTCCTATTTTGCTAGGTGGACACTGCCAGTGAAATGGAGGACTTGGAAGCAGATAGTGTTTCATTGAATCCAGAAACGGAAACTCGTTCCACTGCTAAACTACAAGTCTTTCTTGCTCGATACAGGTGAGATTCATAATATTGTTATGGAAATTTAACAGTAATTTTATAATTATTCTTGTAAAAGAGAAAATTGCAGTGAACATTTAATGGATACCAGTCACCTAAAATTTCTCGAGTTAGCCTTTTTGTAGGTTGAACCAACCTTCATAAACAAAGTAGCCTATCATTTTCAAGGGAACCAGTGGTGTAAAGTACCTCCATTATATCAGTGTTTCCTAGTGAATTTAAACATGTTTCTCTTAAATATCTGTTCAGCCTACAAAATTGCTATATGCACAACTAGTAACCGATGTACAATGTTTAATATAAAAGTTAATATTTGCTATTATTTGTTACGGTTTTGTTTGATTTTTAGTTTTGTTACTACCTATATTAATAGAAATATGTAATTTTACATCTGTAGTTACAATCCATTTGATGGGCCCAATGAAAATCCTGAAGCAGAACTGCCTCTCACAGCTGGAGAATACATTTACATCTATGGTGGCATGGATGATGATGGATTTTATGAAGGTGAGTAATCTAAAATAAACATTTACTGTATGAAATATATACCCTTAAAACTGAAAAGTTCACTAAGTATACCTGTACATGTTCTGCCTGATTCATGTAGTATTGCTATTATGAGTGTCACCAAAGATAAGGATGAGGTCTTGTTAGAGCTGAACATAAAATGCATTTGATTGGATTATGAAATGCTTCATTGTTTTAAACATACATTAAAGTATTCATTAATGTGACTTTTGCAGTACAGCCATTTTATCTTTGTATACTATATACTCTAATTCAGTGCAATCATGTATAGCATAGCTAAAATAATCACTTAAAATGTGCAATATTCAGTCCCAGTACTACTGTTATTTTGGGACCTATTGTTTTTTCTTAATAGGGGAATTAATGGATGGAAGGCGTGGGCTTGTTCCTTCAAACTTCGTGGAACGTGTCTCTGATGATGATTTGATAGCCTTTCACCCAGGTGAAACCAATGAACTATCACAGAGCTCTGGACAGGACATTAGCTTTTTGAGTGGAAGCAGTATAGAGAGAAGTGAGGAAGATGACGATGGAAGCAGCCTCAGTCCACTGCCAATGCAAGGAAACAGCGAGGGAGCTGCAGATGTTTCAGCCGTGCCTTACCCTCGAAAGCTGACTTTAATTAAACAACTTGCCCGTAGCTTGGTGGTAGGATGGGAGCCTCCTCTTGTAGCAGCAGGCAGTGGAAATATACTGAGTTATAATATTTATGTGGATAATGAACTTCGACAAAATGTTCGTTGTGGAGGACAAACTAAAGCCTTGATTGAGAAACTGGAGCTGAAAACTCGGACTTATCGCATTTCTGTGCAGAGCATGACGGAGAGTGGCTGTTCAGATCGGATGAGATGCACTATGCTGGTTGGCTATGGTTATTCCCTTGCTCCAACCCAGCTACGTGTTCGCAGCCTTTCAGCCACATCTGCTGAAATAACATGGCAGGCATGTAACAGCAACTATTCCCATGCCTTGTATCTAAATGAGGAAAGCTGTGGCTTGGTCAAGTCAGGGACCTACTGGTATACATTTAGCAGCTTAAGGCCCAGCACCACGTATAATGTAAAAGTGGAGGCCCGACCTCAGCGGATTCCTTTGGAGTTACCTATTGAGAGGAGGGAACCGAAGACTACAGTTATGCAATTAACAACTCCCGCTGCAGGTAACTTGCTGTCTTAGAGCAGAAAATGTCTGTTCATATTTTTTTTTTTACTCCTAATTCTTTCAAGCTGTAAATGTAATAAGAACATTGTTGTGTAATTCACTATAATCATCCTCAAACAGGTTTATATGCTATTACAGTTAGTATAAAAATGAGGATTACATGTAAATGTTCAAATAAACATTTTTATTTTCATTTCTTCCATAAATGGCTTAATTTCCTCTTACTGTTTTAAGAGGTTATTAATTATAATTAAGCAAGAGGTTATTGATATTTATAATACATTAATCGTAATCGTAATATTGGATTCTCAGCATGATTTCTATGGTATTGGCAGCAGGGGCGGATCTAGAAAAATGCTGTACCCGGGGCGATTTAGGGGGGGGATTTAGGCCCCACCCCTTTCTAACATCTTAGGCTGCCGACGGCTGCACAGTATGTGCAGGTCCGTCCAGCCGTGACAGGCAGGGACAGTGTGCTGCCCGGCTGCTCTGATTGTGTTTTAAACATAGTCAGAGCAGCCGGGCAGCACACTGTCCCTGCCTGTCACGGCTGGACGGACCTGCACATACTGTGCAGCCGTCGGCAGCAAGTGTCTGCTAGGGGGTCCGATCGCCCCCCCCCCTGGATCCGCCACTGATTGGCAGTGCAACATATCAATTATTTATTACATTTCTTAGGTCCTCCAGATGCCCCACTTGATGTTCAGGTTGAAATAGGGCCAAAACCTGGTGTTCTGCTCGTCACTTGGCTGCCTGTGACCATTGATGCTGCAGGGACGTCAAACGGAGTCAGAGTAACTGGCTATGCAGTATATGCTGATAGACAGAAGGTAAACTTGTTTTGGAGTGGTCTTACATGTTTAAAATAATTTTTTTCAAGTAAGTCAAATTATTTGATCATACTTTAGGTACACAAAGATGTTCTAAGTAGTAGTAATTCATCTAACCGTTTTATACAGGCCATTACTTTACATTTACCGTGAAACGTGCAATCACAAAATCCTCTCTTGAACTGCATTCCTGGGATACTGCGTCCCAAATTATGATGTTTAGAACACAAGTAATCCTAGCTTATAGATACCAAATTGCAGGTTAATCCATGATTGATGACGATATCCTCTATCCAGTCAATGTGAATTAATTAGTTATACAATGTGAAAATATATTGCTGATGTGTTGGTGTCAGACTCGCTATGAGAAAGGATCTAGTTAGGAAAGTACCATGACAAAATGGGATTTTCTCCCACATCGATTGGGGGCCACTGGGAACATTGGCGGTATAGTGTAGGGGTTATGTGGGTACTTTTGAGAAACTTTAACACTTGACCCTAGTTCCTCTCCCTGTATTCTCTTTTCCTGTTAGGCCTCAGTTTAGCTTAGTGTCCGAGGCGGGTAGGATGTGTTGTGGCTGCTGGGCAGACATTTTTTTCATTTATTTTTTTATTTTACTTTTAATTTTATCTTGTATTTGGAGGCTTTGTCCTCTTGTGTACCAGAGCTGCATCAGCGGTTCTGTGAAGCCGTGTCTGTGGCTGTCAGTTGCAGATATGAGACTCTGCAGAGCATAGCACGAATGGCTTCCTGCTCCCGCCACTGGAAACCTCAGAGGAGATGGCCTCAGTCACAGCAGACTGTGCCCAGCGTGCCTCACCGTGCAATAGAGGAAGCAACCGAGGTATGAGTATAACACTCTCCCAGCACAGTGCTGGTAGAGGTTGTTTTAGGAAGCCACAATGGCCCCCTAGGACAGCTGTTTTTCTAGAGGAAGCAGTCATTAGGTTCCTTAAGATCCTGGGTCAGGTAGGGGTTACTTTTTTTATGTAAGCACCTGCTAGGATCTAGATTATTAGAGTGCTGGGCCCTAGGGGGGTGTGCTTCTTTCCTCTCCCTGCACTTCCTCCCTGGTTGGATCTCACTTCTCGTGTGCAGACACCAGAACAGCAGCCATTTTGGAGCTCCAGCAATCCCCCTCTCTGTCCTTTCATCTGCAAGGTACCAGGTCTATGGGGTTGGTCTTCTGAGTGGTTAGTCCCTCAGATTGTTTGTGCTGTGGGGCTGTATTGCAGGCTAAGTTTCCCTTCATTGATGTGTGCGGCTGGTCTTTTCTTCAGACTGTGTTTTGCTTTGGTTTTCTTCTCTTTAGAAGAGGATGTTGGGCTCCATTACACCATCTTCCTCACGTAAGCATAGGTGGGTGATGCCATTTCAGCCGGGAAATTAGTCAGATTCTGACTGTACTACCCAGGAGGTGGGTGAAGTGGTTATTGAGTCAGATGTGGAGGACTCCTCTTTTGAGAAGGAAGTTTCCTCTGACCGTAAGGGAGTGGAGGCCACACTTAACGACAGTGCAAATCGTAAGGTTGAGGGTGTTTAAGTCCATTTTTGTGGCAGTAGGGGCCTCTTAAAAAAGGCCTGCTTTGGCGTCTGCTTGGGTGAACAAGTCTGTAATATGCTGGTCCAAACAGCTTTCAGAGGGTTTGTTGGCCGGCAAACTGTTCTGAATTGATTCCTTTTGTGGAACAGATTTAGGGAGCTACAGACTATTTGGGAGAGTTGGCACTGAACGTGGGACTGATAGGAGCACAGATCTCTGCCTCTGTGGTCTCGTCCCATCAAACTCTTTCTTGCTCAAGTCCTAAGAGGCTGATGTTAAGCCTAAGAAGACTCTTGAGGCACTTCCTTTTTCTAGGAGTCTTCTGTTTGGCCAGGAGCTTGACACTATTATTAGTCAGACGATAAGGGAAACGTTTACTTTCCTTCCAGTTAATGCTCCTAAGCCCAGGGTGTCCAGGTTTCACTTCTTTCGTTGCATCGGGAGGTGACGGAGTCAGTACTCCAGTGGTCAGTTGTCTTCCTCGTGAGGCGTGGATGCCTGGCTTGGCCTGCTAGGCGTCCAGCAGCTAAGTCTGCAGGCAAGCTGTCTGTGGTATGGGCGTTCTGCCCATTAGGGTCCACCCTGATGGGAGGTAGGCTTATCCTCTTCCGGGATCAGTGGTTTCATTCCACCACGGATGCCTGAGTGTGGGGGATCGTGGACCATCGGTACTTGGTAGATTTTCTAAGGTACCCAGAACAGTGTATGTTCTTGGCACCAAACCAGATTCAGGCCTTGCGGAAGATGGTAAGGTCTCTATTGACTGTAAGACAGTCCTCTGTATATTTCTTCATGTAGGTTGTGGGCAAGATAGCATTGAATTTCGAGGCAGGCCAGTTTGCTCAGTTTCATGTGAAGGAATTTCAGCTGGACCTCCTTTCAATTGGAACAGATCTCTCCTGAACCTTTCCAGTCAAGTGTTTCGTCTTTCCCCTTGGGTACAGTCACTCTTTGGTGGCTGCAGAAGGACAATCTCTGCAGGGGTCGCCCATTCTCGTTCTGGGATTGCACTTAGGTGATGACGGAGGCCAGCATTCGAGGTTGGTGTTCTGTCTGTCTTTTCGCCAGACTGGAGGAATCCAAGCTTCCAATGAATGTGTTGGAACTGAGAGTGTTGCAGGCTCCAGTCAGTTATATACATTTGCTGCAGGACGGTGAAGATACAGTTGGACAATGCCACAACTGCGGCATACCTCAATCACTAGTGCGGCACCTTGAGTCCTTTAGCCTGCTAGAGACATGCAAGATCTTTTGAGTGGGCCGTAAATCATGTTTGGGCCGTTGTGGCGGTTTTCATTTCAGGGGGTGGAAAATTGGGAGGCAGACTTTATGAGCAATTACACTCTTTTCGTCCCGGCGACTGCTCTCTCCATCTGGAGGTGTATCGCAAAGTGGTAGAAAGGTGGGGTCAAGCGGACATTTACATGATGGTGTCTCTGTTGAACCCTGAAGGAGAGCTCTTCTGCCTCAGGACAAGAGATCCTCAGGCTGTCTTAGCAGACATCATGTGCCTTCCCAGGCGTTTCCACCTGGCTTACCTGCTTCCTCCAGTAAGCCGTTCTTCTGATGGTCTTGAAGAAGGTGAAGAGAGAAAGCTTTCCAGTCATTCTGGTGCTGCTGGATTGGCCTTGGAGAGCCTGGTACATAGACATTCTCTCTGTGGAGGTGGGTCGGTCAGGACATCTGCTGCTCTGGCCAGACCTGTTAAGTCAAGGACAGTTTTTTAATCTCTGTTGAGAATGCCTGGCTTTATTGGTTATTGAAGCAATGATCCTTCGTGAGCTAGGTTTTGGCCAAAGACTGTCATCAGGTCTGAAAGACGTATATTGCCTGTGGTGAATGGAAGGGGTGCACTACCTCTTCTTTTGGATTATCCAAATTACTTATGTTCTTACAGAATGGGTGGTACAAATAGTGTTCGCTTAAGGCTCAGGTGTCTTCTCTATCTGGCTTCTTTTAAAGAAGACTCTCTTTGATGACTGATGTACAAACGTTCCTGCAAGGGGTGCTTCATGTGTAGCCTCTGTATGTTCCTCTGGTGCTCCCTGAGATTTAAAGTTAGTGTGTAATGCTTTGCAGCATTCCCCTTTTGAACCCTTGGACACAGTGGACTTGAAATTTATGTGTAAAACTATCTTCAATTCGGCTATTTATTCGGCTAGAAGAGTTTCAGAGCTCGAGCATTGTACTGCAAGTCTCCTCCTCTTGTTTTTTATGAGGATAGGGTGGTTATTTGGATGGAGCCCTTTTTCCTTCCTAAAGTGGTTTCCCGGATCCACATAACTCAGGATATTTTTATCACTGCCCTGATGGAATGTCTGTCTTCGGAGGACAAGGCTTCTCTTTATTCTCTGGTTGTGGTCCGAGCTTTGATTATTTATGTGCGTAGGACTCAAGATGTGCACAAGACTGAGAATCTTTTGGTCTTTTATGATTCACACAAGAGGGGCAGGCCAGCCTCTAAGGTGACTATTGCTTGGTTACGGCTGTAAATTGTCAGGCTTATGGTATGACTGGGCAGCCTGTTCCTGATAATCTTTGGGCTAACTCAATGAGGTTGGTGAGTGCTCTCTGGGCAGCATGGCATGGCGCCTTGACTGAGCAGCTGTGTCAGACGGCCACCTGATCCTCTGTTCACACTATTACCTGGTTGTATGGGTTTCATGTGTTTACCTACAGGGATGCCAGTTTTGTGAGAAAGGTGCTTTGCACAGTTTCTTCTGAGTATTCCCAATTGTGATCAGGGCCGGATTTCCCGCTAGGCAACCTAGGCAACTGCCTAGGGCCTAGCGGTCCCCAGAGGGCCCAGTCAGGACTGGCGGTGAGCGGGGTAGGCAAGGCGGAGAAGTGCTCCCCTCCGCCTGCCATCCCTCTCTGTCCGCCAACATAGTAAAAGAGACTGCGGACGGAAACAGACTTAAAAAAAACAAAAAACAGTCACGTGATCGCATGATAGGTCCCGGCAGTCTCTCCTCCTCATTCAGGGGAAACAGAGAGGAGGAGAGACTGCTGGGACCTGTCATGCGATCACGTGACTGTTTTGTTTTTTTTTAAAGTCTGTTTCCGGCCACTGTGTGAGGACTAACCGAGGAGCTGCGTGGTGGAGAAAAAAGAAGACAGGAAGACAAGAAGACCAGAAGACAGAAAAGTGGAATACAAAAGAGAAAAAGACAGGTAAGTAAAACGGAGGCACAAAGTGTGAGGTGATAATGAAGGGGCACAGAGGTGACACAGTGAAGGGGCACAGAGGTGACACAGTGAAGGGGCACAGAGGTGACACAGTGAAGGGGCACAGAGGTGACACAGTGAAGGGACACAGAGGTGACACAGTAAAGGGGCACAGAGGTGACACAGTGAAGGGGCACAGAGGTGACAGTGAAGGGGCACAGAGGTGACACAGTGAAGGGGCACAGAGGTGATATTTTGAAGGGACAAAAGTGGCAATAAATGGGCATAGTGTGATGATTGAGGGACAAAAGTGACAAGGGCACATCCTTGGATTTATGCGTATTATTTTTGCAAACAACTTAATTTAATATTAATATACAATATTTCTGTCCTGACTTAAATACTTATTAGGTTGTTTTGACCCAACTACTTAAAAAAACGTGACTGCTCTGTAATTATTTAGGGGTGCCTTTTTCTGCAGCAGGGTGGCCTTGCTCTTTTCACATGTTAGGTACGCCCCCAAAGAGGCAAGCCACACCCCCACCTCCTTTGGCGGCGTGCGGCACATGCTTTCACTTCTGCGTAACTACAGGGGTATATGGTAGGCTGCAAAAATATAGTGCTATGGAGTGTTTCAGGGAGGGTGCCCAAAAACAGTATCCTGCCTAGGGCCCTATGAGGTCTAAATCCGGCTCTGATTGTGATGACCGTTGTTTGATGTCACTAATGCTTCAGGTGTCATCCAATGGATGTGTGAGAATTTTTTTTATACTTAAGTAAAATTAATTTCGCCTACTCCATTGGGGGACACCGGGCGCCCATCATTGATGCTCTGGTTTTGCCATTTGTATGGCATGTTGTGTGTTTTTTTGTTTGAGAGGATGTTATCTTCTTTTTCTGTTTCTCTCTTTATTATCTCATTTTCTGTGAGGCTTGGTTAAACATGAACCTAGCTCCTCTCCCTCTATACCCCTCTCTTTTTAGTCCTCAGTTTAAGTGTAAAAGTTTCTTAAGGTGCCCACAGGCCTTGCTTCTTCTTACACTATATACCCAATGGTTTCCAGTGTCCCCCAATGGGCTAAGAGAAATGGATTTCACATAAGTATAAAAATCTTATTATTGTGCTTGCGTTAAATCTTTTTCTCTGAATCCATGCTATGCCTAGCATATGTATTCAACTGTATTGGACACATATAAGCAAATATGTTTTTCACTTTCATTCCAATTGGCGGACGCTGTATATCGAGTGCGGTGGGTGGAACTTGTGCACTTTAAAATTTACTGATAAAACTGAAGCTCCTACCCCTCTATACCACATTGACTGCACCCAAATCCTCAGTCTTTTTCCGTGCCCACTGGAACTTGGGGTGTTTTCTATGGCTGCCTGTGTCCAATCTCCACTCACCACACTCTATACCAAGTGTTCCATTGTTCCCCTAATTGGAATGAAAGGGAAAATATATATTTGATTAATTGAGTCTAATCAGATTACCGATGTCTGAGCTAAATAGTCATGCCACGTGACCTTTTCATATAATTACTAAGTAATATACAGGGTGGTCCATAAATGTGGAAACGAACTTTTAATACAGAAATGAGTAAGAAAATATTAATCCAGTGTCAGTGACTCATTGCTGTTTTAAAAGAGTGTCTCCACACTTATGGAGCGCCCTGTATATTAGTGAAAAAGAAGAAGGTGCACTTCTTCAAATTAATGAAATCTGTACAAGTAACTAAAATAGTTTGAAAAAATACAGCTCAGACAATTAAGAACACTGTGTATGTGAGAACAAAACAAAGTATAGTCCAGTACTCTTATGCAAACAATATATGTATCACTATGCATATACATAAATAGGAGAATTTTGTGTGCAGTATAGCTATATTGGGATAAACTCACCTGCCAACTTAAAGGCATCTCTTGTAAGTGAGTCACTGGTCCGTATAGCAACAAGTGTACTCAGGATGTCACAATTAAAACCTTACCTCAGCCCTCATATTCAAAGTATGCAGCACCTGAAGGGAGTGGTCTAAATCCCAAAAAGCCTACTAGGTATTCATGAAAATAAGGTGCACTTCTTTAATATATAAATTACAAATTTAATGAATTAACTATAAAAAATAGGGCAGCTGTGCCTTCAAGGCTGCTGCTGTTCATTTGTCTTCATTTGAAATTATAAGTCTGTTTTGTTGTCTTAATCTTTACCTCTACTTTCAGGTACTGGAAATTACTTCTCCCACAGCTGGCAGTGTATTGGTTGGCATGTCTCACTTGCAACTGCTGCAGGTGTCTCGGGAAATATCTGTTAGAACTATGTCACCCAGTGGAGAATCTGTGGACTCAGTGCCAGCTCAAATACCTTCTGCCTTGTTCAAAATACCTGACGGTCCTTCCTTGTCACATAACTTTTGTAACACAATCCTTTTAGCATCAGGGCAGGATCTGTGCTCTCAATCTGAGACATTTCCTTCCATGCCTCTTACTTCATCTTCTCCCTGCTCACTTCACAATACACCAGCCTCCACTTCCATCCACATGCACTGTAGCACAGGTGACTCCATAGAGACTCTCCGGACCTTGCCACGTGTACTGATCTCACCACTCAGTGCTTCTTCCAGTTACTGCCAAGGATCTTCCAGTTCAGAGCCTTTGGAGATGCAGGTGTCATGCCAAGGATTACAGGATAATGTCCATACCTCTCTACCTGAAGCTGACAAACTCCCATTTACAACCAGGACAGTTTGTGACAGCTTGAAAAGATCATCTGAAATTTTGTTGCAAACAAAGGAGATAGTGCAACAAGACAATAGTCAAGTAAGTATATTGTATTTTGAAGTTTAAACGTAATCTTTAAAATATAGGAGAGTGGTATTTGTGGCATTTTAAATAAACCTCACATGGTGTAACAAGTCACTGGTAAACTGAAGTAGCATGCAAAACACTTCCAAATAATACAAAATTCAAATTCAGAAATATGTGCCAAAGTAATGCATTGTATAGTAGTAATGTATACAGTCATTTCAAAGCAAAATGCAAAAAAAAGCACACTACTGTTATTTGAAACAAGCATGTCTAGTCCCCATGGTGATTAATTATAATTTATTTTTAGTTATTAATTGCATATTTGTTTCCCCACCATTGCTCCATATGAAACTGTTGTAAAATAATTAAGTTGAAAAAAACAAATGCATTTTACTTTGAAAGACACACACTTACAGACTAAACAGGCCATGATTTACTAACTGCCAAGTACAAACATCATGTATTTAATCCTGGACCTTTCTGGCATCTTTAGACAGGTAATCACTCCCTCCTCCTGTACTGCACATTCTCGGACCTCTCGGCCTTTGTGAATCTGAATCACAGATTGTTCCTACATTAGTCTATTATGAATGCTACTGTAAAGTTTATTTACTTCACCAACTACATAGCTTAAGATGTTCTACAATGTCAATCTTTGCACATAAGAATGAAATTCAAAGTACTATCCTTAACCAATAAAGCCATTAACAATTCTCCCCAAGCCTACATATGCAACATTATTTCCAAGTTCTCTCCCAATTGCTTGCTTACTATGATTCTCCAAAATCCTGTTACTCACATCCTCTCTTGTTACTACGTCACACAATTTTACAGGACTTCTGTTGAGTGGCATCTTTCCTCTGGCAATCTATCTTGCTCTGTGGGATTATTGTCCAGCTTTCTAACCTTTAAGTGCTTACCTAATTATTTTTTTTTATCATTCTAAAAAATGATAAAGAGGACGGAGAAGGGACTCTTCTCCACTTTACCTAGAAATATTATTCAGGCGCTGTAATCTTCACATTCAAATAATAGCACTTTTATATGTAATTCTTAACTCTCCGATAGTTAATAAAATTCACTTAATATTCCCAAATTGAACAGCCTATAATATTCTCGACAGCAATTATCAATCATTATATAGGAAGAGAAATAGCTGCCCTGTTAGTATTTGTGTGTAATAATCCAAATACTTGGAAAGAAAATCCTTTTAAAGAAAGAAAAGGCACATATCCTCTCCATATGAGACAACACCAACCAACCAAATGGTAAATTAAATGATATTTATTAAACAATTTATTAAACAGCTGTTAAAACTCAAATAATACACACACAATTTTACGCATCAATAGCAACAGTCAACCTTACAATAATATATATAATATATATAAATATATATATATATATATATATATATATAGTATTTACTCACTGTTCCCAGCTTTCAGCGAGACCTTGCATACCTGTAATGTTCATACAACAGACATCTGTGGTTTTGCCTGCAGATCACCAGGTGATCTTTCAGTTCGCATTTATGTGTATTAACCAGAGATATCATAGTGTGCTTCTATGATATCTCTGTTTTTTGTTCCTCTTTTAATTGAAGTTGACACACAAACAACTTCCCCATTGAAGCAGCATCTTTGATCATTTCCTAGGGGTTTTTAACGGCATTATTAATGGTTTTTGCCAGCTTATGATTTTTAAGGTTAGAGCTTAGTCCTTGTGCCCAACGTTGGGTGTAAAATGTTTTGAGTTTTTGTGTGTGATAACCTTCCATTAGGAAACCCTGATCTTTACTGTTCAGCAGTTCTCTTCTTATCATGAGCAAAGTCTTTCAGAAAAGTACCTCCGTAACTATCAGACCAATAATGATAGCAAGCTTATGCGTTTCTCCACTTGTTTAATATGTGGTTTCGTCAGAGATGTGATACTATCATAAACATCCATTTCTGCAAAAAGTCATCTAGTTCAATTTAATCTCTTAAGCAATAATCACTGGTGGTTCATTCAAGTGCATTTACAACAGAAACTTAAGTTTAATCACATTTAGTTGGTGGTGGTGGTGGATCTAGCAAGATCCATTTTAAACTATTTCATTTATAAATCACTCATAGACTATAACATTTATAAACTTATAAACAAAGAGAAACAATAGCAGCGCTGTTCGTGAAAGAGTGTTATATTTACCATTTAAAAACTTATGTCATAACGTGCAATAATTAAAACATAAAAAAGATATACATGTATAAAGCTTCAATTTAAAAAATAGAACATTTTCAATCCCTCTCATTATCATCCTCGTATACTGATTTATAATCAGTCAAGCCTTTCCAACAAATCCGTAAAATAACATCAAATATATATAGATATATATATATACTGTGTGTGTGTGTGTGTGTGTGTGTGTGTATATATATATATATATATATATATATATATATATATATATATATATATATATATATATATCTATATCTATCTGGTAGGAGCCGTGTACTTGGTCTTCTGTCCACACATTTGCCAGATTCTGCCTTTTTCACGTCTTTGCTTCCAAAGACGCCAGATTTGGCTGTAAAGTTTAATGCACAGCTCAGTCTGAGTTTACCCACCATATGGGCAGCTTTGGAACGTCTCCATGGGGAGCAGTGTCCCCCAAATGTTGGTGTAAGAGAAAATTAGATTTTTGTACTTACTGTAAAATCTGTTTCTCTTAACACAGTTGGAGGATTCAGTCCAGGGGGGCATAGAGGGGAGAGGAGCAGACTACACAAGTATTTTAGTGTCTTGCTCTACACAGCGCCCTCTATACCCATGGTAAGCAATGTCCCCCAACTGTGTTAAGAGAAACAGAGTTTACGGTAAGTACAAAAATCTTTTTTTAACCCCATAATTTACTCTTTATTTAAAGTCCTAACAGAAATGACCACAGTTAGGATCATAATCATATCTAAAGAGGTTTGGTAAAATAATTCTTATATGCCATTCAATTCAATGGACTCATTTAAACCTTTAGGAAACAATGATCTGAGTGAAAAGATCCTAAAAGCTTCTCTCTTACATAGTGTCGCAAATCTGTGCTTCTCCCTTAGTAAAAGGTTTAATTGTTCTGTCGCAGGAACTAATACTTTCTGTAGCATCTCCATTTTTTTAATTATATATGTTTTTCTAGACTGACTACCACTTTTTAGAATGTTCCACCTATGCTCTAAGAATCATATGTTAAGTGTTCTGTCGAGCGGCCCACATACTGCAAACCGCACATACACTCTAAGATATATATAATAAATGTTGATAGACCGTTAATAAAATCTTTCATCATGTATTTCTCCTCATGCTGTAAAAGGGCAAATAATTTAACACCATTTTCTTTATTCCATCCAACCAGGAATTAAACTGACTCACGGATATCTGTGTTTCTTTAGTCTGAACCATCTGATTCTTGCTATTCACACTTCTTTGTAGTAGCAAATACTGATCTATCTCTAAAACCTCTTCAAAGGCTCAAATAAGTATGCCTTATAGATAACTTTAATCTCTGATCGATACTAATTGGCCTTTGGCCTGTTTCTTAAAGGTCTCAATTTTAGTGCTAATCCTGCATGTACTCGTAAGTGACCTTTAGGAATGTTATTCTACTAGGCCTTTAGATGACTACTCCTGTAATGTAGGAAGTTATTGCTTCCTTTTGAAAGGTCTTAAGGCCTAAGAGGTAAAAGCATTGTCTTTAATAGAGAGGGCAATATCCAGGAAATTGATGTTTTTCGTGCGTCGTACTGGTAAACTTTAGACCATAAGAATTATTAGTCATGTGCTCCATAAAGGAGGTTGCCTGTCCTTCACTGTTTGAGTCTGCAGCCTCTACAGGTAGAGAGGGGGGTGGAGGGGGTTCCTTGTGAGCTTCCCTCCACTCATGCAGGGGTAAATGGACAGCTCCTCTGTGGTGCTCTCCGGGTCACTACTGCTAGGACATTGGATACATTTTCACACTTTGGGTCACCTTCAGAACTGGGCACATGTAAATTGACCTCACTACCTAAAACACTAGCAGACATGGTATCACATTTAGGCACAATCACACATTTTGCCCTGATTAAGTTCACAACCCAGTGGATTTAAAACATTAGTCTCTCCAGCAAGAGTATTACTTTTAATCACATTGACACATAACCCCTCTCCCTGCATCACAGGAACTTGTAAATCTGCATGAGTATTTTCAGCAGCAGATGAAATTTCATTACATATTTTTGCACTCATGTTATGTTGGTCAGCAGGGTCCATCTGAAAAAGAATAGGGTTAGTTTGCACCAGTGCATCAGAAATTACATCACTTTCATGTATATAGACAGCATGAATTCTTCCCAGATCAGTCCCCAACAGTGCCATTGCAGGCAGATTGTCTAGTACCCCAACATCTCGTATTCCTCTGCTAGATCCCCAATCTAGGTACTCTCTGGCTATGGGGGTACTACGGAATAGACTGCCCGGGAATAATCTCTGGACCCAATAGGGCTGGGTGTATAAGATTCAGCTCTGCTTCAGAGTCTAACAACCCAAGTGCAACTTGGTGCCCTACCTTAACCGCTTTCAGATTGTCTCTGGGGTGTTCTTGGGGTCCTTCCACACACAGGACTGCCAGCACTGGCTTTCCTGTCAGGACCCCCACAGGAGAAGGTGATGTTTTCTTCTTCTTGGGACATTTGACACTGATATGCCTCAATTCTTCACACGTAAAACACCTGTGGCCAGTTGCCAAAACAGGTTTACCCCTGCCCCCCCCAAAAGGTACAGTAACCGCTGGTTTGGTTGACAGGGAACTCAGGTGATCTTCCAGTTTGCCTCTCTTTCCACGCAGTTTGCTCTGGCGCTCCCCAACTCTTCTTCGTCACAGAGCCCTAGTAATGGTGTACTTGTGGGTCAGATTGGCAGCCTGTTGCGATGTCTTAGGGTCTTGATCCACAACCCATTCTTTTACCCCAGCTGGGCACAGTGCGAGGAGCTGCTCCTGGAGATCCTTTAGTTTATCATAGTCCAGTACCTGCAATCCCCAATCCATTGATGCATCATGGCTGATAATTGTTAAACAGTCCGGTATAGGTATCAGTGGTACTGTGCCTTGAGTCTCGGAACTTTCGCTGGTAAACCTCAGGAGTTATGTTGAAACGAAGTAACAAAGCTTTTTTAATTGCGGCATAATCGCCGTCCAGTTCTTGGGGAAGGTCTGCACACGCTTCCAAAGCTTTACCTCTCAGTCCAGTGGTTAAATAGCTGGCCCTGTCACTGGGGTCCAGCACAAAGTATCAGCAAGTCCTTTCAATTCCCTACGGGAGTGTTTCTCAACTCCAGTCCTCAGGACCCCTAACAGTGCATGTTTTCCATATCGCCTTGCTTAAACACAGGTGTATTCATTACTGACTGACACATTCTATCAGATGCACAGGTGGTGTAATTATTTCCCTTGTCACCTGGAAAGCATGCACTGTTAGGGGTCCTGAGGACTGGAGTTGAGAAACACTGCCCTACGGGAATGTATCAAGGTCGCCGTTTTTTTTCCAACAAAAGGAATTGGTTGTGCCTGGGTTTTTTTTTCTATCTGAGCCTCGGTCTGCCGACTGGCTGCTGAATCTGGCTAGCTCCAGCTGGTGTTTGCGTTTAACTTATCGCTCTGCTACCTCCCAAATTGCAGCAGTTTGTCACTTTGCAGCCTACCTGTCTGCAGCAGTGCGGTGCTCAGCAGCCTCCCTGTCTGCGCGGCATTCGGCAGCCTCTTGGAGTTGCTGGATCAGTGATGTTGCTAAGTCTGCATCCTTCATCTGTTTAAGAGAAGTGTGAAGGTAACTATCCAGGGTAGACTCCCCACTTGATTCAAAAGAGGTATTTGTGGTAGTGTCCAGTGCTGACTGCTATTCCTGAAGCAAAGAGGCTTTATCCACTGACTCCTCCGACACTTAGCTTCTGATTAGCCTCCGCAAGTGCTTTAATCAGTTGCTCTCTGTTGCTGCCGCGGTCGACCATTCCTTTGTCGACATGCAAAGCCAAAAGCTCATCCATTTTCATCTGCTTCCTGGACTTCTCACTTCCACCAAATAAAAATAAAAAATAAAACAAGAAGGAGGGGACAGAAACTATTTGCACTATATGTCTTGTAAAATTATGTAAGCCTTAAACTAAACTGGTCAATTAGGATGCTGACTCTCTAAAATCACACACCACTAATTCACTTAAGTTCTTATGATAATTTTTTTTTTATTATCAATCCCATCGCTGCCACCAGTTTGTCACGAGCGCCCAGCCTGTCTCGGATACAGCAATCTGAAAGTTATCCTTGACTGGAGTTACCTTGGTCACTTACCAATGAATACATCTTTTCTGCCACTACAAAGGATTTACTATGGAGTCCTTGCATTCACCAAAACCACTTATTACTATTATACACTTAAATCACATACACATGTAGCATGAGCCACACTTGGCTTCATAAATACATATGACTCGCAGAGAATTTGCTAGATTAAATGTATTTAATCTGAAAAATGTTTCCAAGGCTTAAATACAAAATAGTTAATAACAAGACATACAAAATAAGTTGCACAAATAAGTTTCAGAAATAAAACTAAAGTCACTAGCTTACTAGATTAAGACTTGGCGTGAGACGAGTACACTTTAAGAAAGATGGCACACTTGAACCTAGATACTTAGGTCTCCTCAGAGAAATTAACAACATTATCAGGTCAGGCAATGAATTTAACTTCTTACACTGCTTTGACCCCCACCTTTGGAATTTAGCTCTTTCACTGTCAGGGTAGATTGCTTCCCACAATGACACAGGGCTTTACAAGTGAGTTATATATCCCTGGAGATATATGTCCGGCATCTCAGAGGGAATGATTTTCACCTCTGCTCTTTAAGAAAAAAGCATGTGATCTCAGCAAGGAAGCAGCATGGCTGCTCTCTAACTGTTCATCTCCAGTACCTGGGCTCTGCAAAAGCAGTCCAAAAGCTCAAGCGCACAATGGGGAGAGACTCCCAAAAATCTTGTTAGCCATCTAGAGCACATGGATTGCAAAATAATATACAAGTCACCAACTTTGCATTAGGAAAAGATCCCACAAAGTACATCAGTTATATGACAATTTTACCTTTGAATGTAGACTTGGAAGTTCTAAAAATAATTGTAGCCAATCATCAATCATCTGAAACTGGCATTACTTGGTCTCATATATTTAGGCCAGGTTGGCTTTGTACTCATACAGGAAGCAAGGGTCGGTATAATTAAATCAATTGATGTAATTAAATATGCCCATCGCGGGGCGGGGCTTGGAGTAGTATGGAGTAGGAAGTGCTGTTCTTGCTCTCCTCCATGATCCGATATTGCTGTCCTGTTTATTGCTGGTTCTTGCTGCCAAAATTCTTTATACCAACTGTGGAAGGCTGTTGGATGATGGTGACCTTCTTTGAGAAGAATCACAACACTTAAAGACACCAGCAGAGAGACTTTTCAGACAGCCTGTATATCGGGGCCTACTCCTCAGCAAAAGCCGGGGCCTAAATTTGAAATTCAGGCCGGAAATAGCGGAGGGTCAGCGGGGTACTCGCATAAAGTTGGTCCAGCCGGAGAGGGGAGCTTTGCTGAATGGGACAGAGTTAATACTCTCTGCAGCACAGTACAATAAGCAGCTATACTCGTGTGAGGAGGGTGCTGCAGTCTCCTGGAGAAGGGGATCGATTTTGTCCCAGCGCTGTCCTTAATACAGAGGTAAAAGGAGATCATTTGCTTTTAAGTTCCTTTCCTGAGCTGAATTTGGGAATTGTATATATCCTGAAGGCCTGACTCTGTTGGCGCCAAGTTACGCGGGCTCCTGTGGTGGAGTAACCGCCATTTTATTACCCTGCTGTGTATGCTGAGGATGCTAATGGCTGCTTGTTCGATCTGACTCGCTCTACAGTTTTGCAAAGTTCGCAGAAATATAACTGCTTGCCAAAATCCTGCATCATTGACACTGTAAAGTAATAACAAAGCACGAGAATATAAGCAGCCCACCCTGCAATATTTTTGCAAAGAGCATCTCTATAGAATTCTGGTGGGGCATTTTCCAGAATATTAGTGGAATAATATTTTAATAAGTTTTGGAACATTCTACCCTGATACTGCAGGGTGATACTCTTTAGTAAAATGCTCTACTGCCAGTCTAAAATATGGGAAAGCATGGGCAAACACCAGCTACCAGGTTTGAGCGCTTTGCCCGTCAATCATCTTCCTCCTCGTCAGGGGAAGTGCAAATCCCCCCGACTGGTGCTCAACCCCCTTCTGATACCACCCAGCAGGATCATGTTGACTCATCTTCTATCCAGCAAGTGTTATCTGCCATTACAGCTTCGGAAAAAAGGGTCACAGATAAGATTGGCGAAGTTCAAGCTGATATTTCTTTGCCGAGACACGAATTTCCAAAAATACGTGAAAGGGTTGGTGAAACTGAAAATCGTATTTCTACTCTGGAGGATGCATCTGCTCAAGTGAAACGAGGGTTACAGAGCTTAGCGGCCCAGGTCTCCCAATGGAAAACCAAGTTGGTGGATATGGAATGCCGCTTGAGGAGAAGCAATCTCTGTTTTGTGGGCCTGCCGGAGCGGGCAGAAGGATCGGCTCCAGAGCAATTTCTAGAGAAGTGGCTGCTTGAGCAGTTTGGTAAAGATACCTTTTCACCCCAGTTTGCAGTGCAGAGTGCGCATTGTATACCATTTCAAGCTCCCCCACCTGGGGCACCATCCAGGACATTCATTGCAAAGCTCCTTCACTTCAGAGATAGAGATGCAGTCCTTAGACTGATTTGTCAAAAAGGCTCTTTGAAATATAATGGTACCAATATTTAGGTGTTCCCGGACTTTGCACTGGACATTCAGAAGTTCAGAGCTCAGTTTTCCGCAGTTAAACAGAAGCTGAGAGATCTTGGACTCAATGATGCTCCCAGCAAGACTTAGAGTGGAGGCACAGGGCAGATTTCATTTCTTCGCTTCACCAAAGGAGGCATTGATATGGCTGGACGGTCTTCCGCGCGAGAGAGAAAGAAACGTGCCTTAATTACACATGTTGAAGTCCGTGATTTTACTTTACAGGTTTGGCAGTGGAGGGCCAGCTACTACTTTTTCTAAAGGAGGTTTTGTGCTATTTATAGCTAAATTTGTGTAGCTTCCAAGTTTGTTCTAGTTTATAGAGCTGGTTTAGGGTAAAAGTGTACCTTAGTTTCAGGAAAAGGGGTATACGGGGTGGGGGTTGGGGAGTTAAATTGTTACAAATGTATTTTTGTATTATGTTTATTTTTTGTATTGTTTATACCACAATGTCTTTACATTTGCCTATAACTCAGGAAATAGTTTTTGCCTTGGTATGCACAGAGCGGGTCTCCATTATCTTCCTTCCGGCTAAGTGCTCCTTCTGTTTGATATATATCCGTTGTTTTCCAAAGGGTTATGATTGTAAATGGCTGTAAGTAGATCTGGAGGGGAAGGACTCAGACTACTGACATGGAATGTCAGGGGATTGAATGAAAAGATCAAACGCTCCCTGGTGTTAAATCAGCTGCGAAAATATAATATAGATATAATTTGTTTGGCCGAGACACATCTCTATGGCAGCAAAGTTTTAGCCTTAAAGCGTCAGTGGGTGGGATGGGCTTATCACTCAACGCACACTGCTAACTCTAGAGGAGTATCTATACTGGTAAGGAAATCCTTGACCTTTACATTGGAGCATGTGGAAATTGATCCCTATGGTAGATATGTGTTCCTAAGGGTAATTGTTAACTTCGCACCACTTATTATTTTGGCAATATATATTCCACCGCCATATAACAATGATGTTTTGTGTAAAGCCTCCTCATTCATGGCACTATCTCCGGCTACCCCAGTGGTATGCCTGGGAGATTTTAATAATGTCCTACACACAGGTTTAGATAGATGGCGGGAGTCAGGTGCATCATTACAAGGTGGTCCCACCCCTTTCTCGGGTATTAGAAGAAATGGGTCTGGTAGATGTACGGAGATGCAGAAATCCTAATAAACAGCAATTTTCATGTCATTCAACTAGCTAGAACACCTTTTCCAGGTTAGATTTGTTCTTACCTTCCTTGTCGTTGTCCCCTTATGTAACTTCGAAAGAATACTTGTCCAGAGGTATCTCAGACCACTCCCGGTTCTTGTTGGTATAGACTTGTCAAGTGATAGAGGAGTAAGATTTTGGAAGCTAAACCCCTGCTGGCTGAATACAATGGGTACGGGAGTAAGCCTTACAGTTCCTTGGGAAGGGTTTTTTACTGATAATAAAGGGTCAACGCATATGAATATTCTTTGGGACACATTCAAGGCCTTCATGAGGGGAACCCTAATTAAATGTATTACTGAAATTAAGAACTCCAATAGGAAAAAAGAGTCTGATTTGGAACAGCGTTGTAGAGATTTGGAATGTTTATATATAAGCTTGCATACCCCTGATGATCATCTACATTGGTTAAGGGGCCAGATAGAATGGAGAGATTATCTCCTAGATAAATCTAAACGTCGTCTCTTATTTTCCCAGCATAGGCAATACTCAGAGGCGGATATGGGTGGAAGCTACTTGGCCTGCCTTGCAAGGGATCAACAATCCCGTAGAGTAATCTCAGCAATTTATAATACTCAAAAAGATAAACTTTTTAGAGGTGGCGAAATTGTTGATACTTTTTATCAATACTATAAAGAAGCTTATACCTCAAGAGCCAAATATTCCCAGATTCAGCTGTCGGGTTACTTGGTTAAACTTCCCTGTCTTTCTCAGGACTCGGCATCTATTTTGAATGCGCCTATTACGGTGGAGGAAATAGTCTGCTATATCCTCGTTCCCTGGTCGTAAGGCACAGGGAATTGATGGCCTCCCTATAGAGCTATATAAAAAGTTTAAAGACTTTTTTATTCCCCAGCTGCTAGATTTGTATAATGGCCTTTTAAAATTGGGCTCATTGTCTCCATCTATGTCAGAGGCGCTAATAATGGTCTTGCTGAAACCTGGAAAGGATCACCTTTATCCCGAGTCATATAGACCTATTTCTTTACTCTGTACCGATGTTAAGATACTGGCTAAGATACTTGCCTCTAGGCTTAATTTTGTTATTTCCGAAATAATTCACCCTTATCAAACGGGCTTTATGTCTGGTAAATCCACTGTTTCAAATCTAAGACCCCTCTATACTCATATACAGTTTCCCCATGTGGCCGAGAAGGGGGCAGTGGTGGTGTCCTTGGATGCTGCCAATGCCTTTGACTCGGTCGAGTGGGGGTATCTTTGTGAGGCACTTCATAGATTTAAGTTGGGGGCGGAGTTTATTAAATTGATACGGCTATTGTATTCGGAACCAACAGCAAGAGTTTCTGTAAATGGCTACACGTCTCCCTCCTTTAGTTTGGGGCGAGGAACCAGGCAAGGCTGTCCCCTGTCTCCAGTATTATATGCGCTGGCCATAGAACCCCTTGCCTGCTTGGTTAGGGACCATCCGTTAATTGTTGGGCTCCCGATTGGAGAGGTATGTGATAATATAGCTCTTTATGCTGACGACATGTTTCTGTTAGACTCTGACTCCTCGTTGAACTGTCTATTGGAGGTGGTTAATAAATTTGGAGAATTTTCAGGCCTATTGATCAACTGGGATAAATCTTATATATTTCCCCTCCATGGTGTAATTCCCCCCCGAGGATAGGTCTAGACACTCTCTTAAATGGACCAAAAGGTTTAAGTATATTGGTGTCTGGATATCTAATTTGGCGAGTGAATTTGTATCTCTTAATATAGATCCAGTTATAGAATATTTTAAAGTAAAATCACATATTTGGAAAAAACTTCCCCTTACGGTAACGGGAAGGATTAACCTTTTCAAGATGGTAATACAGCCTCAATTCCTATATATTCTTCAGCACTCTCTGATATACCTCCCCCAAGCATTGTTTAATAAAATAGATTTATTTCCTTGTTTGTCTGGGGCGAAGGAATAGCACATATCCGAATGTCTATTTTGTGCAGAGCTAAGGCTGATGGTGGATTAGCGCTTTCGAATTTAAGAATATATTATTATGCAGCACAACTTGCCCATTTGATTAATTTGGGGGGAAATCAGATTGATCTGTTGGGCTTTCTGGCTGAGCAGGCTGAGGCATATGCTTCAGGCGGTGCACTATTGCTGCCTATGGGAATATTGCTAAGGGGAAAATATTTGAATAGGGTGGCCCCAATAGTTAGACAGGCTGTTGAAGTCTGGCGTATTTCTCAAAATATAGTGGGAAATGAAGGTTACGATCCTTTTACTCCTTTGTGGCATAATCTCTCCTTCCCGGAGCTTAATAAACTGAGAGAGTATAATATTTGGCAAAAATATGGTATAGTAAATATTGGACAGTTGTATCAGTCTGGTATATTGAAATCATTTGCACAACTATCACAAGAAAGGAGGATACCTAATTCTGTGTTTTACAGTTATCTACAACTTCAGCATTCCTTGAATGCTCAATTTCCTATCTCTACTCCCTTAATTGACATCTTCCCTTAAAACTCTTTTATTAAATTCCGAATCCTCTTCAAGCTCCTCACTCTTACATAAAAAGCCCTCACCAACTCCACTGCACACTACATCTCCACCCTCCTCTCTATTCATGCTCCATCCCGCCCTCTCCGATCTGCCAATGACCGTCGCCTCTCTTCCCCCCTGATTACCTCCTCCCATGCGCATATCCAAGACTTTGCCCGCGCTGCCCCCCTCCACTGGAACAGGCTCCCTCCCTCTATCAGAACTTCCCCTGATCTGTCCAGTTTCAAACGGGCTCTAAAAACCCACCTTTTTCTTAAAGCCTTCCAGTCTCCCACTTAATTTCCTAACTTACCTTCTACCTCTTCCCCTTCATTCCCTTTTCCTTATCTCTCCCTCTCTCCCCCGTGTCTCTCTGTCTACCCCACCCCTTAGATTGTACGCTCCTCTGAGCAGGGTCATCTCTCCTCCTGTCCTCACCACTCTTACTCGGCTCTCCAGCTACCTAGCCCTTTTCCTCAAGGACCCTCTTCCCCCCCGTCCCCTCTCACTCCTTCCTCTCCCCTCTGGGGGTTTCCCTGTCATCCGGGCCCTCCCTCTCGGGCTCAGCTGTATGCAGGACCTTCCCCTCGCCCTTCTAGCTGTGCTTTGAGCTCACCGAGTTACTGTGCTTATTGTTTACTGTACTGTACTGTCTCCCCTTGTATTGCAACTTTGTTTGTCCCTGTACGGCGCTATGGACACCTAGTGGCGCCCTATTAATAAAAATTAATAATAATAATAAATGTGGGTAAGAATAAAACTATTTCCCAGCTCTATTCAATCATTAATGGTTCTTTGGCCCCTAGGGATTTAGAATCATTGAAAGTGAATTGGCAGGTGAATCTGGGTCAGCTAACGGAGGAGGAATGGATTCACATGCTTAAATCTATTCGTAGTGCTACAGCCTGCCTCCGGTATCAACAAATACATCTATATATATTTCACAGAGTTTATCTGACTCCAGTTGGTTTGCACCGTATGGGTCGGAGAAGTGATGCAACCTGTCCAAAATGTAGTTTTTCCCCTGCAGATTTCTTGCATATGCTATGGGATTGCCCAGTAGTAGGTTCTTTTTGGGTGAAGGTCTGGAAATGTGTGACTGATACGATTCCAATGGCTCCCCATATGAATCACAAAATCTGTCTTTATGGGATATTGCTAGATGATCTAATTGATAAATATCCAGCTGTATATATCTTTAATTTAATGATACTCGCTAAAGTGGTGACCTCCCGGATATGGTTGGCGCCTGACCCACCTGATTTTCATAAGTGGAAAGTCCTGGTTAATAATACAAAGCAGCATGAAAAATATGTGTATACTAGTAGAAATGCTAAAGCAAAATATCCCAAAATTTGGTCTATGTGGTATACATCTAAATACCGAGTCGGTTCCATCAATCTGGAGTCTCTGGATTGAAGTGCAAAATGCGATGGGAGGGGCTGGGTGTCTGGGAGGGGAGGCTCGTTCTGTGCTAAATAAATTAAGCAAATAAAATAAATACATAATAAAAACTACAAAAATGCGGAAAATATGTGGACTATAGAAATGTACAATATGGGGGCGTTGGAGTGTAATCTATGCATTAATATGTTGTCAATATACAATGTCTGATTGTCGGATCACTCCGTGAATTGTCTATTTAGGTAGAGATAATGTCTCAAATGGTATAGGCTATAAATTGTGCTTCACTAATGTCCTGTTCCTAATGACTGGAATGAGATTAATGCTCAAATATTGAACGATGCAACTATTGTATTTAATTTGTTTCAAGTATAACTGTATGGAAATAGGTGATGTATTTGAGAAGCACTTCTAACTTAACTGTGGTGTATGTTTAAATGTTTTTTGTATGGTCACTTTTTTGTTGTGTGACTAAAAACTCAATAAAAAGTATCTGATTTAAAAAAAATATGCCCATCGCAATACAATTCACATGATGCTCCTGTCAACAAATGCTGAAAGAGTATTTAACAGTGTAGGCTAGGCCTACAGAGAATATATATGTTAAAGGGAATTCGGCTTGGAGAACTCATGAGAGCAAGGATAATTGCTTTATATTGCTCCCCCAAAGCAAGAGTTCGAGCAGAACAGATTTCAGTCTATTCCATTTACTTTACACAAATGGTTGCTGGTCCATCCTGCTGATTCTATTCATTGAACACCATGCTATGTTAATCAGAAGTTGTCCAGATGTTTCTGGTTTGGTTATTGGGTGTAGAGAATGCAAAATAGTAATTTTCACTGATGAACAGTTGATTACATCACTAACCACTCACATAATTACTAAACCTAATGCCTCTCTTTAAAGCATTTAGTAATCTTATCAAATTGTAAGATTAATTTTGCCAAGTCTGATGCTTTACTTATCAACTTGCCACAACCTCGGTAAACGCATTAGTGCACTCTTTCCCCTTTAAGTGGCAAACTACTAGCATTTATTTAGGAAATAAATCCCTAATATTCCCAACATGCTATATACTTACAATTTTAAACCATTACTGAAAGTTGTCAAGACAGACCTGGGAAAATGGGACCTTCTGCATTTCACCTTTTGAAGGGCAGGATAAGTGTGCTAAATAAGAATATACTGCCAAATGGTAGCAGAATTCACAATTCACGTACAAGTTTAACATGCCTCGAAAAAATCAGGTCATAAATACTGATAAGCTCAATTATACTCACATACTTAGATAGTTTCTGTTATAACGGTCACCATTGTGACAACTGGAACCAAAGAAAGCTAATCCCCGCTCAGAAATATTTAGAACAACATGCAGGATGTGCTCAAGAATTTGTTTCCAATATTTATCTTCCATAGTGACTTCGGTGAAGAGTAAATTGCCAATTGAAGTTTCAGCTAATATTGCTCTGAAGGCTGACTTCCATGCCACATAATTTTGTTTGTGCAGCGTTGAACTCTCGTGTGATGATATCGTCGTACAATTTCTTCCAACGTCTACTGAAGGTCCTTCCGGATTGAGCAGATAAAACCAAAACGATTGCTGCACTTTTATTACTGATATAGCAAGGTGCACAGTGGAGATATTTTTCTTTCTACAGTAGGTCCCACCATTTTTAAGATTTTTCTTAAGTAGAAGATAAGGGAAAGCATGCTTACTAGCATCTCGTGGAATGTTATTTGGTATTTTAAAACTAGGAATTTTAAGAAATGACTTTATTTGGACAGCATTGCTTTTGTTAATACCAATGTCGATCATGGTAAAATTTTCAGCAGAAATTAATGCTCTTCTGGTTCTTGGCGTTCTTGCTGTAGAGTTTCTGAATTGTAAACTGGATCTTCTGCTGCTTGTCTCGGTGTCGGCGCACTCAGCAGTATCACTGTTGGCACATTTCCTTCTCAACAAATGTCTTCATTCGCATGTTGAACCTCAGCCTCGGGCATTGAATTTGGAACAGAATTGTCATTTTTTGCAGTTGCGGTGGTTGGACTGACTTCACTTACAACTGGGTTTGAACCTGAAGTCCCTGATCCTGAAGCATTTGTTTTTGGATTACTTGTATTAAAGTTATTTTATCGTTTACCAATAATCATTGTCTATGCGATTTGTGTGGTTCCAACTCACAAAGTGATTTATTAGCAAAAGAATGACAAGGAAATAAATGAGTACAGCCGATACATATGCCGCACTCCACTTTATCCAGCTTAGTCATTCAATCCTGAAGTCTTTGGTCAAAGAGATTGTATGCTGGTTCCAGAGAGCAATATATATACAGTTGGTGTTACAGTAGATACAATACAGATGACTTGGCATGTTTCCTTCGGTTCAGGCTCCAGGACAGTCTAGTATAGTGTAGTTCATAGGTTAGTTCAAACGACATCCTCCAAGGGTGGGGGTCAGCTCTCCGATCAGACGCATACTAATCTTCCTGCTGAAAGCTAATTCAAACTGGTCTATTTACATTATACACACAATACCATCCTGATCATTAATTCCCAATATTTTATAACTAGCATAAACAAGGTGCGATCTTATAGCTGATGAAACCGAATCACTAAGGATAAATAGGGGATTAGAATGACACCAAACATGATATGTTTTATGTAAACTGAACCTTAGATCTCACTAAAGTGCATATAACATTAAAATATCTAACTATAAACTCAATAACATCTGTTCATAAACGACTATGGGTTGGAACTATTATAAAAATGAACTATGTACAAGTGAATGTGTAAGTGTATGCGTGCGTTAGTTATCGTGCAATTGCGTCATGACACGTGGCGTACTGATCGCAATCACATGGTAATCAATATACTTTCTTTCATCCAATTATTCGACTTTGACACTTGGGTGAGGAGCGTTTTCTTGTGATTTAGAAAGTTATTGGCCTTAACTTTTTAGATTCACTTCCATTGATTGTTGCAGTCGCCTTTTAGATGCCCCTCTTTCTAATTTCCTCAATGACATCATATGGTTTCTCATAATATTCTAAAACATCAATTGCATAAAAATTATTATTATTTTTTAATTCACATATGCTCACCCCACAGCTCACATTTCCCCATCACACCTCATTGCTCGCCCACAGCTCACTCCCTCCACTCACAACTCACACCTCTACATCACACCTTACTGCTCACCCCACAGCTCACACTGCCCCATCACATCTCACACTGCTCGCCTCATTGCTCATACTGTTCCCTTCATACCTCAAACTTCTCCCTTAATGTCCTTGAATTTTTCCAGCACCCAAAATAATTTCTCTAACTGCTTTAATTTATCCCAGAACTTCAATTGCCCCCCCCCCCACACACACACATTTACCCTAATTGTTCCCCAGCAATCACACACTTACCCTAGTTTTAGCCCAGCAATCACACACGCATCCTAGTTTTAGCCCAGCAATCACACACGCATGCATGCACGCTATTTAGAAAACATTGAGTCTTTCTGGCTGCAGCTCCTGCTCTTCCGCCCTGTGTGTCTGACAGCTGTTGCTCAGCCCGTGTAGCCCCAACCCCATGCTCAAACATCACACTCCCTCCCTCTCCTCTTCTGAAGTTCTGACAGCCCTGCAGGAGCTGGATGGAGACTGCAGAGAATGAGCCGGGCACACACTTATAAAAACATTGGCAAATAGTCACCGCCCTAGTTACGGTCCTGTAACTTAGTTTATGCTATTTACCTTTAAAAGCGTTCAGTTGTTTACCTAAAAAAAGTTATATTTTAAAATGTATGTTTTAAAAAATGTGGGCAGCATGGTGGCTTAGTGGTTAGCACTTCTGCCTTACAGCACTGAGGTCAAGAGTTCAATTCCCCTGCCATGGTCTTTTCTGCGAGGAGTTTGTATGTTCTTCCCGTGTTTGTGTGGGTTTCCTCCTGGTGCTACGGTTTCCTCCCACACTCCAAAAACATACTAGTAGGTTAATTGGCTGCCAACAAAATTGACCCTAGTCTGTGTGTTTGTCTGCGTGTGTTAGGGAATTTACACTGTAAGCTCCAATGGGGCAGGGACTGATGTGAGTGAGTTTTCTGTACAGCGCTGTGGAATTGGTGGCGCTATATAAATAAATGGTGATGATCATGTGTTGATAAAAACAAAACCTATTTATTCTATACAAGCATGAGCAGTTTAATTATAAAAAATGTATGAAATTAACTTGCCTAACATGCCAATTCTGCAATTCCTCTAGTAAGCATTGAACATCAAACAGTCCAGTCTCCTATTTATAAACAAACTATTCGCTTGCAAAGTTGCAAATCACTCAGCCCGGCAAATTTCAAGGACAAGTGACGTTCTAATGTGTCTGTGTGGTCAGATGCAAAGAGAGCAATAACCACATGTCAATTTAAACTTGTTTAGGTGCTAGGTTTACTTTTATTAATTGGAAATTGCCAAATTAGCAAACAGATAAATGTATATATAATAAATAGTTAATAATAAATAACATTTTGAGGCCCCTCTGCCAGTCGGAGGCCCGGGGGAATTTCCCCTCTAGACCCCCCCTAAATCTGGTAGGACCTGATGACTGTATCCACAATGGAGCAATCCTAAATCAACATACAAGAAACGAATTACAAAGTTATGACCAGATGGAATAGGAATCTGGATATAATTCATACAGCAGTCCCTACTTTTAGCAATGCATGCTGGAGTGTCTGCCAAAGGAGTGTTTCATATATTTTAGACTTGTCCTTGCATCCTACCCTTTCATGTGAGGGTCTCTCAGAGATTTTTACAGTGTTTACAGAAACAGAGATGCTGCTCCATCTCAATTCTGATTCCATAACCACCTGCAAGAGAATGGTCTTGCTGCACCTTTTAAATGCAGCCAAAGCTTTAATTAAGACCCTCTGGTGTACCAACACTAATCTGCCTAGAAAGGAATGGAATGGCTTCAAATAGTATAGAAGAGCATGTTTATGGAATTATTCACAAAATCCACACTAGAAAACAAAATTTTGATATGAAATTGTCAAAATGGAAGGCTTTCATTACATTTACAGCATTTTCCCACTTTGTTTGAACTTAGACAGCCACAAGTAATATGCTGATTATATGTATCACTCTTCACGCTCTCACCTAATTGGATACTTATGGAATGCCCAAAGAAAGTGATAACGGTTACCTATCTTATATCATGAAATCCAGACTCAAATATATTATGTGAATATGTATTTTATATCAGATGACTGTTAGAACACCATTGTGAATTACTGTAACCCTATGTATATTGTCTTCTCTAACTCCTCCTTGACTTTCCCTACCCCTGTGTAACTTTGTTGCCCCCACATTTTGTATGCAGCTGCACAAACAATGATGATAAATAAAAAAAAGTAAAGTATAAGTGACAGTGTATTTGATGTTACATGTAATGTAGCACCCCACCCCTACTAGAAGAGCAGGCCATTTATAAATAAATATATATAGTTCTGTGCTGTCATAAGATCAGAATAAGTACAAATTTATGTTTGAAAGCAAAACCCCACCCAATGTAGATAAGTGACAATTAGGCAAGTGGGACATGCACAAAAATGGTGCAGATGGAAAATTCCCATGGATATGCAATTTATTTGAAAATCATGAAAACAGCGTCTCAACCACCAATGCTAACTACAGCTACACTATTTCTTGGCAAGGAACAAAATACCTGTACTTTATTTTTTCCATCATGAAAGACTGTGTTCATCAGGCTTTTTATATCTCTCACTGACTGTTTTATCTAACTACATTGTACATGTAGGATGCATTGTGGTAAAATATAAGACACTTTAAAGGGATTTAGATGCTGTGTTAGTAAGTTTATGCAGTTTTCAGGTCAAGAAAGAATAGGCACTATATGTTATTTTAAGGTGAATGTATCAAATGCCTCTCTGTAATGAACAGAAATGAATAAATAAAGTTTTGATGAAAATTGTATTCTTAGTTAATTTAATAATAATTGTGTTTGATTATAACCTCAAATGCTTAATATCTTTCATCCTTGAAGAAACATGCAAGCACCAACGAAGACAGAATCGGGGACCAAGCACTTGCCAGTGGCCTGTCGTTGGGTATAACTTGGAGCAAGGAAAATGCTATAGAATTAAACACAATTGCCAAAGAAGACTGCTCAAGCCCAGAGACAGGGTTATCAGAGGAAGTTGAAATTACCAGCTGCAACGTGAGCTGTCGGGGAGTTTCCATTGAAGACTTTCTTGAAGTACACCGAGAAGAGGAGAAGCAGTCGAGTGGGACAAATCTTAATTATGAAGCAGAGGTTGGTAATAAAGAAATACTAAAATAATCAATTACTGGGGTCAAATTATATCAAGTTGTATTATTCTTACATTTTACCTGTTTTGGATCAGTTATAGCCAGATATTGATTATGTGTACAGCAAATAATATTAAGTTATACAGTGTTCTCAGAAAATTTTGCCAGTCGGGTGGCATTAAAAAGTAGCCGAGAATAATATCTGCAATAATAATAAAGAAAAAAATGTTGGAGGTTAATGCCAACAGTTTTATTGTTTATAAAAACTCCGGAGGTTATTACCCACTTGCTTGCTGGACTGGGCACACTTTTTTTTTTTTTTTAGTAATTTATTTTTTCATGCCTGGCAGCTGAATCTCTGTCTGCTTGAACTGGCCAGACAGGTGATCAGTGGTCTACATACTCTGCTGGCTGCAGTGCTCCAACAGTGCTGATTATAATAGGCTAAACAATGGTTTACCCTATTATAAAAGAACTCTTTCGGACTCCAAGTCCAAGTGCCGGGTGGCAAGTAAAAACAGCCAGATGGAGCTCCCGGGAAATAGGCTCTGGGGAGTACACGGCTTATATATTGTTAACATATTACACAGTTTTTTACTGAGAACATTTAATTACATCAGTCCCTACACTAGGGAAGCTTGCATGTACATTTTCAAACAATCGAACCCATGGCCCCAGCGCTGGGAGCTGGGCCGCATTTACCATTCGGCAACCTAGGCAATTGCCTAGGGCCCAACGGTCCCCAGAGGGCCCTCCCAGGGCTGGAGGTGAGACCACCCTTTAAAAATGGGCCGCTACTTATGGGCCAATGCTATGTGCTTGCCCCCCTGGGCTAAAGTCTTCCAGCCAGCCCCTGACCAGGGGTATATGTTATGCTAAAAAACTATAGCGCTATGGATTTTTTCAGGGAGGGGGCCCCAAACCAGTATCTTGCCTAGGGCCCCATATGGTCTAAATCGGGCTCTGGCTGGGAGGCAGTATTGCTAGTTATTGGTCCACCAAAATTGTGGAACTAAAAACTGTTGTATCCTAGTAGAACAGCATTGCTCAGCTAACATGAGGGAATACTGTTTTACTGGTGGATTGTCCATACCACAAAAATATCATATATTCAAAGATTTATTGGAAGGGAGAGGGGTATGGTGAAATCCAGGACCTCCAGTCTATTAATTTTATGTCTATTTGATTTCGGTACATTTTTAAGAAAGGTTACATTTTCTTTATTTGGTTACGAATACCTGTCCCCTCCCCATATATCTTTCATGCTCATGTAAGTTGTCAATGCTGATTTTAGAATATCATTGCTGTAAATAATTTGAAATGGTATGTTTATTATTCAGTACATCAAGTAGTTATGTCTAGTAAATTTCAATAGTTATCAGAATAATAGTTTTTTGCTTTATTTGAATCAGGATGTTGATGAATTGCTCTCAGAAACACATTCAAGTGTCGCACATATTGATCATAGTCGCAGTTCTAACCTCTCTGACATCCAGGAGGAAGAAGAGGATGAGGAAGACGATCCCAATGCTAATTCCAGTGTCAAAAATTGGGGACATTCATCATCGAGGACAGGAGCAGACAGCACAGGGAAGGTACATATTGCAAGTTTGTTCATTATACATCTGGAAATATAGGAAGAAGAATGCTTGTTCAAATGAGAATTTAATAAGCAATTGAAAATATGAAACCCACAGATCATATTGGTATATGGATTGTAGTTTTAGTAATATCACCTAGTCCTCTTAGTTTGGTTAATTTTAATGTTATGTATATAGTTCTGTTTTTTCTATATCAGTTCTCCTAATTGTAAGTCTTAAGTAAGAGAGAATTAGCTTTACTGTAACACAACAGCCATGTAGGTATTTAGAGTGGGATACATTTAAATATAGTCTTTATCACCAGAAATGTATTGATTTAATTACAAATTACTTACAATTGTGCTATGTGGGGATTTCCTCATGAGAAGTGAAACTATTTTGTTAGAGAGCAATATTTGGACTATATTTGAAATGAACACAAATGGAATATTTAGTGAAATCTTACTTTACTGTAATCAGTGTGGAGTTTATCATAGAAAATACTTTATTATTTTTTATTGTTACATATTAATTAAGCGGTAACATTTCCTACAGTTAGACTTAAACTAGCTAATACTTTCACCTCCCTACTTTATTATGTACTCAATACTTTTTTCACACTGCTTCCTGTGCTTTTTGATTCCTTTGAAAATACATGTAGTTGGACTGTTGTGAGACAGACAGCGATGAGGAAATTCTTGAGAGGATTTTGGATCTGCCTCTACATAAACATTGCAGTAAGAAACTATTTAGTATACCAGAGGTAACTGAAGAAGAAGATGAAGTAGAGGAGAATCGTTTCCCTCCCATTATTTCTAAGACCGCAGACTGTAATGTGGAGAATCAGAAGTACCAGTACATGAAAGCTCATGAAACCTATCCACAGAAGCCAGTAGTTGAAACTTGTGTAAACTTACCCACACAGACTTGTGACAAAGAAATCAATGCAAACAGCAGGAGTGCTGCATGTGTTGGAGAAGACTGTGTCTTTCATGATCAGGACTGGCATAATAAATTACAAAGTTGTGTTCCTTGTTCTCCACCTGACTTTTTAAAGTTGCCTGTTTCCGAAAGCCTTACATGGAATACAAAAAGGAACAGCCATGTAAATAAGAGAACCCACTGTTTCACAGAACCAAACCAGAAAAAGCAGAATGATGGACGTGAGCACTGTAGCCGCTTGTCCACAAATTGTAACCAAGCTGGAGTTTACAATTCCAGATGTCACAATCAGAAAGAGATGGTAGCCAATTGTACAACTCATGTAATGTCCCCAATAAGCCACAAAAGTTTGAAAACCAAACTGTCTAGAAATGTTCAAAGGCATCAGGTGCCTGGTTCCACCAATGTTAAAACAAAAGTTCCTAGTTCTTTCAGCACCAGCCATTTAGAAATTGATGTAGAATATGATACAGAAGATGAGGAGGAACGATCATCCCCAGCTCACTATGCCAATCAGACTAAAGTTGATCTTTGGGAAGACAGCTCACAGACAGACAGGGAAGGGTGGAGTGAAAGCTCCAGCCACTCTGAGCCTATCCAGTATACAAGAAGAAAAAAGGAGGTTAAGAGACCAGTTGAGAAACAGAATATAGAATATATTAAAGGGACTCCACCTCTACTCCACATTGTAAAAACTAATGGAGCCCAGCAGGGCAGCAATAGAGTTGATCAAGGTAGCAGAGCGGCAAGTAACAAAGCTTTGAGGACAGCTCGATTGGAATGTGCTGGAAAGGTGATACTCGATTTGCCAACCTTTATAAAGGTGTGCTTGGTTGTTTCCTCCCTTTCCTGGTTTTTAGATGCTGTGTAGTAGTGGCTGTAGCTTTGTTAGCGTCATCTCTTCATTTGCTTTATACATGGTCTCAGAAAGCAACCACTTAGAAAAAAAATAGGTATTCTGGAGCTTTCACTGCTGCTCATTGACTGCTTTTGCATTAAGTGCTTTTTACAGTGATTTTTTTTTTTTTAAAGATCCTTAAGCATACAGTATTCCTCACCAAATAATTTACATAGCATATGTCAATTTAAAGTGTGAATAAGGGTTTTCCATTATTTGGAGCACAATGTTTAAAAATTGTTTAATTACATTCAGAATGACCTGCATTACCTTCTGCCATTATCTTCTTAATTACATTGTTTAGCAGTGCTCCGCAGTGTCTGTAAGGGAAGGCACTTGGTGATAATAGCACTGATCAGGAACAATTAGTTATTTTTCTTAATGTTTTTTGGACCATTTCCAGATAAAAGTCCTAATACCTGGAAATCTGTGATAGGATGGACCGCCTATGCCACCCTGTCAGTTGTTGCTGGGAACCGGCTGGGCTTACTTTGCCACCATTCCCTTTCGTTATTTAGTATATGCCCATCCTGCTGCAGTGGGAGGGGCCTGTTGCCATCACTGAACTCCTTTATGGCACTCAGAACCACGTTCCTTCTGGGTAACTGTCACTGCTAGTGTACTCCTGTGCAAGATTTAGGGTCTAATCGGCAGGTCACAGGATTACAGCAATATTGAAGAAGTTGTCAAGTAGGTCTTTGAAGCAGAGTGATGTTTATTGCTCAAGTGTCCTGACAAGGACAGTCCCACTGACTTAAGGTATCAGTGGTCAGGTCAGATGGAACATCAGAATGATACATTACATGCTCACACAGCTCATCTTTTATACAGTGCTGAAATAGTCTATTTTTATAATCAGGATGTACTCTATTTACACAAACATGGATTTACATGCATTGCAAAGCCACTAATATTTATACTTTTAGGGGGGTATTCAATTGTTGCTTTTAACGTGCTAAAACAAAAAAAAAACGAGCGCTCGAAAAATATTACAGTTTATACGGTAATATGCGCGTAAATACCGTTAATACGGTAGTTTACTCGCTGATTTTCACTGCGATGAAATTTAGCGAGTAATTACCGTAGTAACGCTAATATTTTTAGAGCGCTCGTTTGAGAGCGTTAACGGCAACAATTGAATACCCCCCTTATAGCTATAAAATTCTTAAAAACCTTGTTGTGATTTCCTGGATCTTATTTCAGAGGCAGGACACTCACTAGCAGTCAAAAGGTCTGCCTTGCATGAATACTTCAGACAGCTGTCGAATACACATTTCCACAAAACAGCAAAAACCCAAAACAAGCCACTTCCCCACATCACAATACACCAAAAGGGTTGGTAAACATAGGCTCATTGTATCAGATATATACATCAGAAATAGGCATATGCTATAGCAAGGTTAAACAAGAGACAAATTTCTTCCCCTGGTCTCAGAAATAACGATTTCCTATCTCACAATATGCACAATATCAAAAATAAGTGCACATGCAATTATGTAAATAAGTGCCCTGCACTATTTGCTTTAAATAAGTTTATACCAAAAGTTATTTAATAGTGATCCAGTCACACCTGTATTTACATTAACAAGTAGACCCAACTAATTAAAAATCATTGGCCTGATTCATTAAGGAGCACAAAATGAATCTTTCTGTTACGTTCTATTGGGGGACACTGCAAAACATAGGGGTATAGCTGGTGGTCCTGGGAGTCAGGCACTTAAACAGTTAAATCTGTGAGTGTAGCTCCACCCCTGCTATGCCCCTCCCACAGGAGAAATACTCAGTTCAGTTTTAGTGCCTTCAGGAGTTGGGCATGCTTTCCAAGGCTCCTGCGTTGGATTTAGATATATATAATTTTTTTTATTCATTTTGTTTTATTTAATTTACATTTTTTTTAACTCTTTATTCATTACAAGAGGAAACAACAAGAAAATAAATACGAACAGCAAATAAAACAAAAGATTATAAGTCAACAAGGGGGAGGGTGAAGGAAAAGGCACTTATATCGTCATAACTTTTACTAAATTTAAACAACATGTCCAAGGGATAAAGACCTATGTATTTAAAAAGCAAATATCAACACGTACGGGTCTCTTACCTATGGAGCACAACACCGAACCTGGAGGATCCGGAGGAGGCCCAGAATCTAGTTGCTGTTAGAAGATGAGGAAGCCATAGACAGTGAGCAGCTACGGTTTTCCTGTAGGTACCACAGGGCCCAAACCTTATCAAAGTTGTATGATTTATCATGAAGGTAGCAAGTGATGCTCTCCATGCTTGCGATATGCCAGATATAATTCTGTACAGCCTGCATGGAGGGGGGATTAGGGTCTTTCCAATGTTTAGCTATTAGAGATTAAGCAGCAGCTAGAATGTGAGATATCAGCTTGTTGGAGGGGGCGCTCTCATCGGGGATAGGGCAAGAGAGAAGAAACGACCAGGGATCCTTAATGGCCTGTTGCTCAGTTACGGAGTTAATAAGAGCAAGGACCATGTTCCACAAAGAGATTATACAGGGGCAGGTCCACCATATATGTAGCATTGTGCCTCTCTGGCCGCATTCCCGCCAACAGCTCAGAGTAGCAGTGGGGAACATTCTAGACAACCTGTCAGGGGTATAGTACCACCTATAGTACAATTTGTATGCAGTTTCTTTAATAAGCGTGGATATTGAGCTCTTGCCAATCCCCTCCCTGACCTCCTCCCAACAAGACTCATCCGGGGGCAGCACGGTGGCTAAGTGGTTAGCATTTCTGCCTTACAGCGCTGGGGTCATGAGTTCAATTCCCGACCATGGCCTTATCTGTGTGGAGTTTGTATGTTCTCCCCGTGTGTGCGTGGGTTTCCTCCGGGAATGTGGGTTGCTCCAAAGGGGAGTTAGGGGGGAAACAAGGGAGGATAATTTATGCTTGAGCCGGCACGAGTCCCACAGGAACAAAAAAAATTGTTCTCGATTGTTCTTCTTAAAAAGTGGTGATATAGACTCCCAGATACTTGATCTTGGTCATCTGCCAGCGTAGGGCAAAATTTGTCTGAAGGCTGGCACTGAGGGCAGGGGGAGTGTGTAGGAGCATGGCTACAGATTTAGTCAAATTTATTTTGTAGCTTGAAAGAAGACCGTACTCATCTATAAGCCTGTACAGAACGGGTAGAGAGCCTCGAGGATTCGTGAGAGAGAGAAGAATATCGTCTGCAAAAAGGGAGATCTTGAATTCCCAGCGACCGACCTCCACACCCGTTATCAGAGCTGTCTGTCTAATCATTGCCGCCAAAGGCTGTATAACCAATGCCAAAATTAGAGGTGATGGGGCATCCTTGTCTCGTCCCATTGTAAAGGGAGAGGGGGTCGAATAGCGAGCCATTAACCAATACCCTAGCAGTAGGAGATTTGTAAAGAGCAGAGACCCCTGTCAGGAATTCAGCCAAGAAGCCATAAGTTTTTAGAACGTGAAACATAAAGTCCCACAAGATCCGATCGAATGCCTTCTCGGCGTCCAAAGAAACAAACATAGCTGGGAGACGCCTCTGGTTAATTATTTGAACTAAATTCATTGCGCGACAGGTATTATCTCTATTTTGACGACCAGGGATAAATTCCACCTGATCATAATGGATCAGACCCGGAAAGACACCATTCAACTGAGTGGCTAGAATTTTTGCATAGATCTTAACATAAACATTAAGGAGGGAAATAGGGTGGTAGCTCGCACAATCACTAGAATCCTTCCCTTCCTTATGTATAACTACTATGTGTGCTTCCAACATCGATTTGGGGAAAGAGGTTCCTTGCAAAACAGCATTAAACCGGGTGCGGAGGTGGGGGACCAGAGTCTGTGAAATTCTCTTATAGTAGGCCGCGGTGAAACAGTCTTGGCCTCTGGCTTTTTGTGCTTTAATAACCGCCAGTATTTCCTCTGATGAGATTTCCTAATTTAATTGTTGAACCGAATCACAGGAGAGAGTGGGGAGGTTCGCTTGTTTCAAAAGCGCCTTTATGGTTTCAGCATGGGGGGGTGTTTCTAGGGTTCGAGCTATCAAAATTATACAAAGCGGAATAAAAGTTCTGAAACTCTCGTCCTATTTGGCCATAACGTTGTTTTAGGAGGTTTGGGCTCTCAGATGGTCGGCCAAAATCCTATCTGCTTTGTCTCCCTTCTCGTAAAACGTCTGTTTCAGCTGTTTCATAGCTGCGGCTGTGGACTCTGAGAGGAGGAGATTTAAATCACACAGGAGTTTATTCAAAGTGGCTACATCCGAGGAAAGTTTATGTTGTCATTTCAGGGTCTGAAGTTGGATGGCTAGCGAAGTGCGCTTAGAAATAGCTAATTTCCTATGGCGGGAGGCCATGTTAATCACATGACCCTGTGTCGCCGCCTTATGGGTTCCCAGAGGGTCGTGGTGGCATGTCTGGAAGGTCATTTAGGAGGAAATATTCGTCTAACAGGGACCGCAGTTCAAGGGAAAGTTGTGGATCGTGTAAGATGGTGTCTCCGAGGCGCCGCGCAGCAGGACGGTTGCGAGAGACTATATCAGTTAGGTCAGCAGATACGGGGGAGTGGTTAGACCATACCATCGGGTGGATATAGGCTGCCTGGAACTTCAGTGACAAATCGTGGCCGAGAAAGGCCGTGTTAATTTACAATTTTAACTTTGGGAGAATAAAATTGCTCTCTAGGGGGCGCTTCCCGAGGGGTGGCTAGACTGAGGTCTTCCTCCATCTTGTATTCTCTGGATGGGGTAAGTGACATTGACGGCCATCTCACCCCCAGCTTAACCGTCTATTTGGGCTCACATAATACCGTCCAAAGGACTGTCGGCGCTCACAGCGCTGACATTTGCGGCCGCAGTACACGGCAGGTACTGCAGTCGCCTCTCCTCTCCCTCCTAGGCAAAGAGCAGTAACAGGGGTACCTAAGCAGCCACAGCAAGTTCTCCAGTGAATTGGATAGTACAGCTGTGGCTGCAGGGCGCACAGATACGGAGATTTCTCCGTTCCTCAGCAGGGCAGCCATTTTACAATATAAAAGAAAATAGAGGTTCTGGACTCTTCCCCACTGCTTCCTGGCGCCAACAGAATTTTCAGCGCTATTTTACCTCTCCTTATCGGACCCTGCTATGCCCCTCCTGACAGGACAGTTTTTTTCCTGTTTTAAACACTTTTTCTGCAAATTGTCTTTTAGAGTGTATGTGTGCGTGTGCTTGTAAGACTGTCAGTTTATCACTTATAAGAGTAAATACAATTATATACAGTGCTGATATTTCTATATAATACAGACTGTTTACAGCTGAAGTCATCACATATACTTTATTAAGTAATATACTTGAGCCCTTAATACATTTCTTCCTGCATATAGTCTACTATTATATTTCCTTTTGAATAGTTATTTATAATTAAGGCTGTGTGACTAAGCATTGGTGTAAAATAGTATGTGTGTATATATATGTATGTATATATGTATGTATATATATATATATATATATATATATATATATATATATATATATATATATATCACATACTATTTTACACCATATATATATATATATATATATAAGGGACCTCTAAGAAGGCAACTGCTGCAAGGTCTGTTACGCGTTATAATTGTACAAAATGTAGCTCAAAATTGTCTTGTGGACAGTCTGACCCGGAGGCCCTGTGTACGGCTTGTGATGCGGAGATTCGGGAATACAGCCAGATTCAGTCTGTTTGGGCCGCAGAGGAACCTGCTTGGTTGCGTTCATTGACATTGACCTTAGCTGACCTCAAACGGGTAGGTTAATCTTCTGCTTCTAATTCTGCAACACAACAGTCAGGCCTCTACAGAGATGCTCCAGGTGGAATCCTCTTTGGCCCAAACTCTAGCGGTCTCGGCCCAGGGTTTGGTTAAAGCCACTTCCTCACTGGAACACCTATTGAGTGGTGCTAGAAAACCATCTCATAAGCGTCAGATATCACATGAGATTAGGGTAGCATCGGATGAGGAAGGAGAACTTCATAGAGATTCTGGTGATGAGGGTTCGGTTATTGTGGATGACACGGTTCTAGGGATTGAGGATTTGGTACTGGGAGTTAGATAAACGTTAGGTTTTGCCAACCCAGAGTTTTCACATGCTGCTTTTTAAAAGACAGATGAAACAGCTTATTGCCTTACCTCCTTCTCCTCAATTAATGGACATGATTGCGGATGCACGCTGTTTTCACATGCCGGGAAATTTTAGCGCCCTCTATCCTCTACTGGAAGAAGACTCCGAAAAGTGGGAGACTTTCCCAAAAGTAGATCCACCATAGTCAGGTTGACCAGAATCACTAGCCCAGTGCAAGGGGGAGTTTTACTTAAAGATGCCACGGACAAGAAATGTGATTATTTTTTTTGCTCCGTTCGGCATATGAAACCGCTTTTACTATTTTCAGACCTGGGGTATGTCTATAGCCTGGGTAAATAAGGCCATTCATTCTTTGGCAGAGCAGTTAGCTAAAGGAATCTGAGATGATATAGACCGACCATATCAGAAAGGCTTCTAACTTCATGGGTCAATCTTCTCTGGATGTTAACTCTTGACACCAAGCTTTCAGTAAACATTATAGCTGCTAGACACTCCTTGTAGCTGCGATCGTGGTCCACGGACGCGGATTCTAAATGCACGCTGAAAGCAGTATCCCTATTTAGAGCTAGATTAGACCAGCTCATATCTGAAGCAACGGGAGGCAAGAGCTCCTTTTGCCAGATACCCAGGCCAAACCTAGGTTTTGGTCCTTTCGTCCCTTTAACACGACCAGGACATCCCCAGCCAGAGGGCAGTCAAATGCTCCCTCGAGAAGTGGTTGCTGCAGGGGCCGTGGTTCCTCTAGACGCGACTCCAAACCACAGCAATGTGCTGGGAGCACGTTGTCTTGTATTGCGGGATAAATGGCTAGATTTATCAACCGACCCCTGGATCAGGGGCATTATTACGATAGGGTATATCATAGACCTGACCCATTTTCTTCGCAATCGATATTTCACCTATGGCCTCCCAACCTGTGGACTCCGGTGCAGGGCTCTCCAAGTGATGATCCAGAACATGTTGGAGTTGGGGGTGATTATTCAAGTTCCGCCAGTAGAAAGAAGTTTGGGGTTTTACTCCAATCTCTTCCTTGTCCCGAAGCTGGACGGCTCTTTCAGACCAATCCTAAATTTAAAATATCTCAACCGTCGGATCAGAGTACTAAAGTTCAAAATGGAGTCTCTCAGATCGATCATTGCGACCATGGAACAGGGAGAATTCATAGCTTCCCTGGACTTAAAGGACGCGTATCTTCATGTTCCCATATGGCAGGGACATCAGCGTTTACTACGATTTGCCATACAAGACGACCATTACCAGATTAGGGTGTTACCCTTTGGATAAGCCACCGCACCAAGGGTTTTCACCAAGGAGATGGCAGTCATGGCGTTCAGTCTCCACTCTCAGTGCATCACAGTAATACCTTACTTAGATGATCTTCTTTTTAAAGCTCCGTCTTACGAAATTCTATCCCAGCATCTTCAAACCACCATATCTTTCTTGGAGGCTTATGGTTGGATAATAAATCGACCAAAGTCCTGCCTAATACCAGCGCAAACAATGCGCTTTTTAGGCCTGATTTTCCATACCAGGTGTCAGAAGGTATTTCTCCCGGAGGACAAGATTCACTCAGTACAGATAAAAATCAGGGAACTCTCTCCGGAGCTGTATGAAGCTGCTGGGCACAATGGTTTCAGTATTCAAAGTAGTAACCTATGCTCAGTTCCCCTTGAGAGCTTTTCAGTGGGAACTACTGCAAAAATGGTCAAAGTCCCATTTGCACCCGGACAGACAGATGATCAGTCTTCCCTCTCCTGTAAGACAGTCCCTTGCCTGGTGGCTGCACAGGTCTCACCTCCCCAGAGGTCGATCCTTACAAATATGGGAGTGGATAGTTGTCGCCACAGATGCAAGTGTGTCTGGATGGGGAGGATTCATCTTAATTTCAGGGTTCGTGGGAGCCTCTGGAGACGTATCTCCCCATCAATGTTCTGGAGCTAAGGGCCATCTACAATGTGCTAGTCCAGGCACAGGTTTTTTCTGCAGGGAAAATCAGTCAGAGTGCAATCAGACAATGTGACAGCAGTCGTCTATATAAACCATCTAGGCGGCACTTGCAGTGCCAGGGCCATGAAGGAATCCAACATGATAATGCTGTGGTTGGAGAGACACATTCCTGTCATTTCAGCAATATACATTCCCAGCGTGGAAAACTGAGAAGCACATTTTCTTAGCAACAAGGTTCACCCAGGAGAATGATCTCTACACCAGGAAGTGTTCAATCTCCTAGTTCAGTAGTGGTGTTGTCAAGAGATAAATCTCATGGCGTCATGCTTGAACGCCAAGGTTCCTCTATTCTGCTCAAAATACAAGGATCCTGCAGCAGGATTCGTGGACAATCATGGTAATTCCATGGAGGATTCACCTAGTCTATTTATTCCCTCCTCTTCCAAAGCTCCCGAGGGTTCTCAAGAAGCTGAAGAGAGAACGAGTACTGCCATCCTGGTGGCCCTAGAGTGGCCGGGCCGAGCTTGGCACTCAGACCTTCTGGGAATGGAAAAACAACCCCCATTTCAATAGCCTCTGCTTCCAGACCTACTCACTCTAGGTCCTCTTCGATGCCACTCATTTGGTCGGTTGGCTTTGACGGCGTGGCTATTGAAACCATGATTTTGACAGCTAAAGGGTTTTCTGCAGTGGTTGTGAAAACCATCATCAAAGCCAGAAATCCATCTTCTGCGAAAAATTATTACAGAATCTGGAAGACTTATGTTCTTTGGTGCGGAACAACGCACCAATTTCACACGTCACGGTTTAACCTTTCCAGGTTACTAGCCTTCCTTCAGGCAGGTTTAGACGAGGGATTGCGTTTAGCCTCCTTGAAGTTGCAAGTTTCCGCCCGGTTTGTTTGCTTCCAGTGCAAGTTGGCTCTTTCGCCAAAAGTTCACACTTTCCTAGAGAGCGCTTCACATTCTTCCCCTGTTTGTACACCCGGTGGAACCATGGTATCTGAACCTGGTTCTTCAGGCATTGGTCCAACAACCATTTAAACCTTTAGATTTGACGGATCTTCGGGATATCACTTGGAAAGTGGCATTTCTGATGGCAATGTTTTTGGCACGGTGAGTATTCGAGTTGGGGACTTTGTCTTGTGCCCCCCCCAATTCCTTGTTTTCCATGAGGACCGGGCAGAACTTTGTACCAAGCCCTCTTTTGTTCCTAAAGTTGTTTCTCGTTTTCACTTGAATCAAGAAATAGTAGTTCCTACTTTCACTTCAAAGTCTTGGTCTTTAGATCAGTCCTTGCTATTGTTAGACGTGGCTAGGGCCCATAAGCACTGCGGGTTTGCGCAAAACCACAGATCTTTGTGTTGTATGATGCACACAGACGTGGTTGGCGTGCCTCTAAGGTATCTTTAGCTCATTGGGTCACTACTACCATCAAGTCTGCTTATACGAAGGCAGCTAGGCCAGTCTGTTCACTGAACCAGGGTGGTAGATGCTGGGCGGCGTGTCATGGATCTTCAGCTGAACATCTGTGCAGGGCAGCTATGTGGTCTTGTGTCCACGCTTTTGTAAAATTCTACAGACTACAAAGTTTCCATCTCAGGATGCTAGCTTTGTCCGTAAGGTTTTTTCCGTGCAGCCGTGTCAGAGCAGTCCCTCCCTTAGGGGTAACTTTGGTATGTCCATTATGTTTTGCAGCATCCCCCAATTGGACGTAAGAGAAAATAGGATTTTTGTACTCACCAAAAAAAAACTTTCTCGTAGTCCATTGGGGGACACTGCGCTCCCACACCTGTTCTGAAAGTTTTACGGGTTGACTATGTTGTGTTGTGTTGGTTGACTTACTTTGACCCTCCTTTGGGCTTTGTTAGACATAAACTGAGTACTACTCCTGTGGGAGGGGCATAGCAGGGGTGGAACTACACTCACAGATTTAACTGTTTAAGTGCCTGATTCCCGGGACCTCCAGATATACCGCTATGTTTCGCAGTGTCCCCAATGGACTACGAGAAAGGGATTTTACGGTGAGTACAAAAACCCTATTATTGTGCATTTTTTTGTTTTGTTTATTAAATTGCTTGTAATTTGGGCTTATGCATGTCCGTATTCAACCACAAGCAGATCTTAAGAAGTGTACAGTCATGGCCAAAAGTTTTGAGAATGACACAAGTATTGGTTTTCACAAAGTTTGCTGCTTCAGTGGTTTTAGATCTTTTTGTCAGATGTTTATAATTTTACTTCAGTATACCATAGCAACATTTCATAAGTGTCAGGCTTTTATTGACAATTACATTAAGTTTTGCAAAGAGTCAATATTTGCAGTGTTGACCCTTCTTTTTGAAGACCTCTGCATTTAGCCCTGGCATGCTGTAAATCAACTTCTGGGTCACACACTGACCGATGGCCACCCATTCTTGCCTAATCAATACTTGGAGTTTGTCAGAATTTGTGGGTTTTTGTTTGTCCACCTGCCTCTTGAGGATTGACCACAAGTTCTCAATGGGATTAAGGCTTGGGGAGTTTCCTGGCCATGGACCCAAAATTTCGATGTTTTGAACCCCGAGCCACTTAGTTATCACTTTTGCCAAATGGCAAGGTGCTCCATCATGCTGGAAATGTCGTTGTTCATCACCAAACTGTTCTTGGATTGTTGGGAGAAGTTGCTCTTGAAGGATGTTTTGGTACTATTCTTTATTCATGGCTGTGTTATACCACTTTCATACTGCCGCCCCGGCAATATCCCGGGTTGTTAACTTGGGATATTGCCGGGGCACAGGGCAGTATAGATAAGAAGATTCCCGGGTCGGGCGGTTTCATACTGCACCTGCCCGACCCGGGTTTTAGAAATGACGTCATTTTAGTACCCAGAGGTCCCCCTGACAGCCGGCAACGCACCGGAGACACCGCTGGCTGAAAATAAGTTAAGTAAACATTTGTTTTGTATTTTTTAGTAATTAAAATCTTTTTTTTTTTTACTTTCCCATTTTTTATTTTTTTTACAGTATGAATGGTGAGACCCGGGAATTACACGGGTTGCACCATTCATACTGCAGGCGAGCGGGGTCCAACCCGGGAATTACCCCTCGCAAAATCCTGGTCTAAGTCCCGGGATTTTAGACCCGGGATTTTGTGGTTGGACTATTCATACTGCACCAAGACCCGGGTTTTTCAGCGTGCCTCTGCAAAAACCCGGGTTTTTGGTGCAGTATGAATGGGGTATTATTAGGCAAAATTGCCACTCCCTTGGCTGAGAAGCAAGCCCACATTTGAATGGTCTCAGGATGCTTTACTGTTGGCATGACAGAGGACTGATAGTAGTGCTCACCTACCATCAGTTCTGTGTCATGCCAACAGTAAAGCATCCTGAGACCATTCATGTGTGTGGTTGCTTCTCAGCCAAGGGAGTGGGTTGAGAAGCAAGCGTTTTTCCAGATGCCCCAAACAATCTAAAAAGGGGTTCATCAGAGAAAATGACTTTACCCCGGTACTCAGTAGTCCAATCCCCACTACCTTTTGCAGAATATCAGCCTGTACCTGATGTTTTTCCTGGAGAGATGTGGCTGCTTTGCTGACCTTCTTGATACCAGGCCACCCTCCAAAAGTCTTCGCCTCACTGTGCGTGCAGATGCACTCATGCCTGCCTGATGCCTTTCATGAGCAAGATCTGCATTAGTCGTGCCCCGATCCCACAGCTGAATCAACTTTATGAGACGGTCCTGGCGCTTGCTGGACGTTCTTGGGCGTCCTAAAGCCTTTTTCATAACTATTTAACCTCTCTCCTTGAAATTCTTGATTATCCAATAAATGGTTGATATCCTTGCCTGTGAAGCCCTTTTTGTGTAAAGCAATGATGACTGAACGTGTTTCCTTGCAGCTAACCATGGTTAACAGAGGAAGAGCAGTGATTTCAAGCACCACCCTCCTTTTAAAGCTTCCAGTCTGTTATTCTAAGTTAATCAGCATGACAGTGTGATCTTCGGCCTTGTCCATGTCTCACATGTGTTCACGAGAGAATCACTGACCTGATGTCAGCTGGTCCATTTGTGGCAGGGCTGAAATGCAGTGGAAATCTTGTTTTTGGGATAAAGTTCATTTTCATGGCAAAGAGGGACTTTAAAATTAATTGTAATTCACCTGATCACTCTTCATGATATTCTGGAGTATATGCAAATTGCCATCATAAAAACTGAGGCAGCAGACTTTATGAAAAATAATAATTGTCATTCTCAAAACTTTTGACCATGACTGTATCTTGTTGAATATGGTCTAGGTATGCTCTGCACTGACAGACACAAAACAGGATATATGGAATATAAAGTCACAGCAGAACGCACAGGGGAAAAAAATAATTCAATTATCAGCACCTGTTAATAATAGTCATTAATGAAACATCATTTTATAAAAAAAACACACTTTTTTTTCTCCCCATGCAATACATTTGTTATTAATGTCTTACCCTCCTCGTTCCGCCCATGGAATCGAAGGCTGTCGTAAGTGTCCTTAGTGCACAAGGATGAATTGCATACACTTGCGTTCTCTGGTCTGTTTCTGGGGAAGCGCAGAGCAATTTAATGCAAAATACAGCATGACTTATCAGCATTTATGTTCTGTAATATGTGCAGTCTTCCACTCCTTGTTTTAAATAATCCCTTTGATCAAACAGGATTTCACTTTCTATCCCCATGAAGTCTGATAAATACATTGACATAAAAACTACAGCACAGAAATCAGTGAAAAAGCTTCTGTCAATACAATGTTTCTAAAATAAATTTGGGACAGTTGTCATAAATGTAACAGCTTTTGTTACACGCAATGTGATTTCTTTTGTACATGTATGAAGAATATTTTTAAGCAGTGATCAAACTAAAAGCTTAAGCAATATTGTTCTTGCATGCACATTTATTTTATATTTTCTCATCAGAGACGTTAGCAAACTAGGATTGGTGTAAATTATTGTGAGGAGTATTGTATGTAATGTCAGTATTGTGAAACATTTTTAGTTTTGTGTGCGCTACTTAACTGTACGCTTCGCCTGGTCTACATTTTGGTTGAGCTGATAACAATATTTTTATTGAGAACGTTTATTGTTCAATCTGTTGCTTTATTTCTAGGATGATTGGAATGAAAATCCCAAGGTTCCATTACTGTCTGGTCCAACCGAAATAGCAGTATCACACAGTAAAGCAAGAACAAGTTATCTGACTTCAGACTCTGAATCAGGTCCTTTTTTCTTTTTTCACAGTCTTTTCTTGTTCATATGCTGTGATATTTATTATGATTAATTTAGTTTTTGTTTTACCAAAGAGGTCTGTCCCTCCAACAGATGCTGCACATTGTGTCCAGTCAAGTTATTGTCAGGAATATACATTGGAAGATAGAGCGTGCTTCTCAAAAAGCCAGGAAGTAGATTCTGTAAGAATATTTGTGGCCCTTTTTGATTATGATCCAGAGACCATGTCGCCTAACCCTGATGCTTTTATGGAAGAACTTCCCTTCAAGGAAGGACAGATTTTACAGGTAAAACTAACTTCAGCTTGTCGATTGTGGTCTGTAGCAATGTTTAGTGAACTGTTCTCTAAAAATAGTCTGGGTAAAGATATACATTGGGAAAATAGCCTTGCACCATTTAATATGTTTTATATTATACTATATAGTAGTGCTTCGCAACCTAATCTCACTCTCGGCACACCTAAGCCCTTCCCAGAATTTCGCGGCACACCAAAAGCAAAAATATACAAAAAAAAAGCAGGAATTACAAAGTGCATGCACAGAAATTACATTTAATTGTTGTTTTTTTATGTAATAAATTCGCAGCTAATAACATTTTTTTTCTTATAACTAATATTAACTATATTAGTTTATAACTATAATTAATATTAGCTTTTAACTACAATTAATGTGATACCTGTGCTTGTTTTTACTGAACACAATAGATATATATTCGGCTTCATATTTGACAGAGCAACTCTAAGTTCTTGGTCAAGCCTCCTCAAGCACGACCGCTTATCATTTTTTATTAAAACTAGAGTTGAAAAACTTTGTTCACATAGATACGTAATAGAAAATGGGAGCAGAACTGCAAAAGCCTTGATGGAAATCTGAGGATATTCTTCCTTAACTGCAATCCATAAAACATCCAATGAAACTTCGTTGAATTTCAATTTTAGCGTTGCAACATTCCTCAAATCAAGAAATTCCGGTTGAATCTGAAGAGATTGCTCCTGTAGAATTTTCAGCATTCGTTGCAAAAGGATTCGGATCTTATCGTATTGCTTCTTATTAATTGTGTAAAAGTATTACTCAAATCTCTGTTGTAACAATATTAAACGTTGTTGAGCCAAATCCAATATGATCTGCTTGTTTTCAATCGTAATCTGGTTGGACATTTTTGTACATAACTTCATTTGCCAAAGTTCGAGTTTTAGTTTAAATCTGTTTAATTTGTCAGAGCATGTCAATACATTTTCATTCTAACCTTGCATTTTTGTATTGAGTTCATTCAGGTGCTCGAATATGTCAGCCATGTACGCAAGTTTGACTATCCAGTGATTATCTTCGAGTAGCTGGTGCAGTTCAGATATTTTGATTTAATAGAAAATGACCAACCTCATATTTTGGTGTAAAACAATAGGAATTGATAATTGGATCCCATTTCTGCGCAGAGTATTTAAAAAATTCACAAATTTAAGGCTCTTGATTTCATGATGGTTATGATGTTGATGTATTCATTCATCCTTTGCAATAGTTGTTCTGGCTAGTTTTTGACCATTATACTTCCTGATGTATGCAGCAATGTGTAATTTGTATTGTCGGATTTTGATGTTTTACACACGAGACAAACCCCTTTTTATTACCAATCATTGCCATAGCGCCATCTGTGCAAACACTGATGCAATTACTCCATTGAAAGCCATAAGCTTCAAAGAAATCATTTGTTGCTCAAAAAATTTCCTCACCAGTAGTCCGCTCTGGAAGCTCTTTGCAAAATAAATAATGTTCTTTTATGGAGTCCTCGTCAACTAAACGAACAATACTTATTAGTTGTGCTCGGTTTTTAATCTGTTAATTCGTCGATTTGAAGTGAAAATTTCTCAGCCATTTTCAATTTTGTAACTAGTGTTTCCAGAATATCGTTCGACATATCGTCAATACGTCTTTTAACAGTATAAGCCGACAACAAATTTTTGCTCACTTCCTTTACTTCAGGCCCAAGCATTAATCGACCATTTTTCATGCATGCTGGTTTAATAAGTTGTGACAGGATGGATCACCATCCTGTCTGTTGTTGCTGGGAACCGTCTGGGCTCACTTTGCCACCGTTCCCTTTCGTTTTCCCATATATGCCCTCTTGTCGCAGTAGGAGGGGCTTACAAATTCTGCCACGACTGAACTCCTTACAGGCATCCAGAAATGGGTTTCTTCTGGATAATTGATGCTGCTAATGTACCCTGTTACTGGTGAACCTGGGTTGGTACTCCTGACCTCTTCCTATAGAGCAGGGTTGCTGTGGATGGATCCCCCCTGGCCTATCACACTGACCAGAGCTGCTGGGTAGCGGGCAGAGCAGTGGTACTGGATGCTGGGTCCAAACCTCAGAAACAGCGGGGAATGGATTAAATTTTGGGTCTATTCTGTAGGTCACAGGATTTTCAGCAGGAAAAGACATTTTCAAGCAGGTCTTTGAAGCAAGTGATGTTTATTTGCAGTCACACTGAGGAAAGGTACCAGTGATCAGGTCAGATGGAACCAGAAGAACAAATTTCAATACAAGACAGTGCTTTTTATACAGATTTGAACACAGCCTCACAGGGTAAGCCAGCCCACTAAGGTCTGAGCAATTCTTAGAATAAGGATGCAATTTGTTTACCCAAACATGGATTTACATGCAATGCAAAGCTAACAATATTTACAGTTATTTGTGATATCCTAAAACTTACTGTGATTTCCTGCATCTTATTTAGGACACAGGAAATCTAACAGCAGTCTAATTAAACCTTTATGTGCCTACAGGTGCTGGACCCTCACACATCAAAAGGTCCAATTAACATGAGATTAACATGGGTCCTTTCTTCAGACAGTCGCAGAATACACATTCCCAAAGAAAGGTTCAAAAGCCCAAACAAGTCATTTCCCCACATCACGATACACAAAATACTTCCTTCACAAAGGCTTATTGTATCAGATATATACCTCAGAAATCATGCATTTCCTCTAGCAAAGATACAACAAGCAAAATTTCTTCCCCTGGTCTCAGAAATAAAGAGATCTCTTTTACCAACATACCCACAATATCAAAAATAAGTACATTTGCAATTATATAAATAAGCGCCCTGCGCTATTTCCTTTAAATAAATTTATACCATATGTTACTTATAAGTGATCCAGTCACATAAGTCCTTAACCAATAGTATGTGTTTTTTTCTGACGTGCAATTAATTTTGCAACATGGTATCTAGCTTCTAACGCTTTGTCAGAAACTGCCGGACGACCTCATAAATTGTCTGTTTTAGATTTCGGTTTAAAATCCCCTGAAAATATTACTTGTCCTTGTTGGCACAATTAGAATGTTTTGATTCTAAATGGCAAATCCGTTTACTTGGCACTATTGCCTCGTTTGAAAATTGTTCTCTACAAGTTACACATTATGGTTTCTACTTCTTCACCACACCACTAAAATCCATATCGAATGTATTCTTCATTGTACTGCCTTTTTACAATCTTCGTTTGTTTGTTTTTTACAACACTGCTCGTTCTGGATTCATCATTATTTGTCGCTGAGGTTGGACATTCTTTCCGCAAAATCTTGTCCATATTTAAAAGGGTATAAAAAAAAATATATAAATTATCTGTATTGTTTTTAACAGAAAAGAACACTCCCGTAAGAAAAAAAAAAAAATCAATTAAATAGTCTCTGCAGCAATGCGACAGCAGATGTGATCACTGGCCGAATGTTTTCTCATTGCTTAATTATTGTTCCCACCTCAGTCCTCATATCTCTCACATGCAAGGCAACTAGTCCAGGGTTGCCAACTCTGAAATTAAAAACAAGCAACCTCTAAGTGAAAAATAAGCCCAAACCAATCCTAAAAAGCCCAACTTATGTCCCGTCACCTGTAAGAGAGGTGATTGAACACAGAGGAGGTGGGGTATGCAGGGCAAGTACTCTTGT
>NC_134403.1:313889097-313944097 GCF_038048845.1 Mixophyes fleayi | reverse complement strand
CTTTGAAAATGTGCAAAATTAAGCTAAAGGTGATTAACATGTTAAAGGAATCTTGTTCTTGTATTGCGGGATTCATATATGTGATTAGTTTTTTGTGTGTAGTGTACGCTATAAATATATTAATCATGCAACTAGTGTATATGAAGTAATAAAAAAAATAGTAAATAGTCCTTAGCTGCTTGTTGTTGTTACTCATCTTTTTCCCATTAGTTCAATTATATTACTTTGTACTGTTACCTATTGCTCTTATAATCTATACACTATATACCAACCTCACACCTTACAGATACACTCAATGCTTTCTAGTGATACCAGTTTCCATCACCTTATACTACTCACATCCTCATTGTCACACAATATACACATATTCCTCATTTATATTCAACAACCCTATACATGCCATCCTTAGCCCATCCTTTCTTCATATATACAACTACAGTAACTTCATTCCAATATTAAAACAGACTCCCCTAGGGGAGATCAATATCTCCGTACATTTAAAACGGATGTTGTCTTTTTTGGTTTTCGATCATCTTAGTGGAACAAGTTTGGAGTTTTTTTTATTGTAAGCGGATCGTTTGATTATTATTGTCAGTATTACGATTAGCATATAATTGCTGACCTAGATGTAAGGTAATTTTTATATATATGTGCGAATGCATGCGATTACATAGAAGCAGGTGTATGCATATGCACATATACTTTTAGAGTCTTATATATTGACTTTTGCCAATATTTGTATGTGGATTTATGTACAAAGGATCCATTAGAATGTCTATTTTATATGATTTTTTAGTTTGCTGCATTTTTTTATTTTAATTTATTAGATTTCGGTTTCATCAATATGCCATTATTATGCACATTATTATACATGTGCTCCATTGTATTGACATGTTTGGGCATTACAACCGCTGCATGTTTAGACTTTTATATGTTTGTTTATGGTACATTGATAAATTGAAATGGTCACTTCAATTGTGGAGTTCTGAGTTTTTAACCACACCCTTTAGCTGTTTAAATAAGGGTAATTGACACTGTTGAATCAGCTTTGAGAAAGTCCTACTTTCATTAGGACGAAGTGCATTTTTTTACCGAGCTCAGTGTGGTCTCGGTCTCCGGATGTTAATACCCTCTCCGTGACAAGCGGATAGTTTCAGCTTGCATTTCGGCACCATAAAGAGTTTGCCTGAACAGCGCACACTGGAAATCACTAATAGAAGGGATTTTTTCCATTCACATGGAACCCACAGGATGTCTGCCTATAAGTGGTTCAGCTATTTGAATTTTCTGTAACCTTTCTGGAGGCCCCTCGATACCGGTAAGACACTTCCATGTTAGCTGTGCCCTGACCTCGGGAGAATACAGGGCCGTCTTTCCCATTGGGCACAATGGGCAGGTGTCTGGGGGCCCTGCAGCCCAGGGGGGTCTCCTTCTCCATGCGGTGCATGTCATCACGCCCGCCCGACATCCATTGCGGAGCGCGACGGAGGAGGAGACCATGGAGAGAGCCGGATCGCCAGCTGACCGCAAGGTAAGTATTGTCTTTTTTTTTTTTTTACAGGTTTTTTTTTTTTTTTTTTTTATTGCTGCCTCCGACGGGCCTCCCTGGGCTGCAGGGCCCATATATATAATCATTTTTATTTTTTTTGTATATATAGGGGCCCCGGTGCACTGCTGTGCCCGGGGGCCCAAGATGTTCTTAAGAGGGCCCTGGGAGAATACAATCCAATACGAGAAGGTATATGCATTCTGATTGAGTTTCATAAGGATTTGATTCTAACTTGCATGAACTCCTCATTCTGGTACTATAGTTATTTTTTGGGAGACATTATTATTGCTGGGATAAATTTTTCCTCAATTGGACTTCCGTTTATACCTAGAGGAGCGGCATGTTTCAGCATTCACATTAGCCAGAGGTATCTGGTATGGATTTCTATTTTCAAAGTTTTTTAACTTTTACATTATATTTTTTCAGTTTGTCGCCATAAAGCCCTGGCTTCTATACAATTAAATTTTTAAGGGCATATGCACATTGGATAGTTTCTTATGTGATAATATAACTATACATTTATTGGTTTGATATCAATTTTAATGAGACAGTGTTCATTTCATTATTGATGTATATGTTTCATATTGAAGATCCATAGTTTATTACATTGGTATTGTCTGTTACATTTGCGATTCTAGCAGGTTTGCAGCACTTTTTGTTTTTATATTGTTTATAAGGACATATGCGCATTGGATAGTTTTTCATGTGATAATATAACTATCCATTTATTGGACTGATTTTAATGAGATAGCGTTTATTCCATTATTGATGTTACTAATAAATGTTTCATATTGAAGATCCATAGTGTACTATATTGTTATTGTTTGTGACATTTGCGATTCTAGCAGGTTCACAGCGCTCTTTGTTTATATATTTTTCATTCCAATATTACCTCACACATTTAAATTTTCATCCTTGTTTTTTTCTTTTCCTGGAACCTGGAGTTTATTTTTCTCTTAACAACCTAGCAGTCTTGCAACAAAGAGACTAGATCCACATTTAATACACCCAACAAACCCAGCGCACACACCATTACTTAACCCAGCATTCCATGGCAGCAACAATCTAATATAAATACCTAACAAAATTTTTGTTGCAGGATTCTCCACTTATCTACTCCCAAACTCTCCTGTCAGTCTAATCAATGTTTGATCATTCTTTCACAATAAAATATCTTGGGGCATGACTGAGAGGCAGGAAGTGGATTTGAGGTCTGATAGTGTAACGCCCCCTGCGGGGAAAGACAGGGACAGACGCAACACAAAAGAACTTACCTTGTAAACGATGGTCACCTCCAGTCCGCCTCCGATATCCCAGCTGCGATCCAATCCCAGCAGATCCGCAGCCGCAACCCGTCACCTCCAATCACGTCCCTCTACGGAAGAGACAGAGATTACGGCCGTGCCTACCAGGTAAGGGCTGTCCGAGACTACGGCAAAGAACAAGGACACGGTCAGTCCAAGCTCACTTGCCGCCTCCTCACTTTGTTCTTGCCAAGACGCGGGGGACTACAGGCACTTAAGACCAAGACTAGTCCGAGGACTAATCCCGCCTCAAGTACCTCACACACCTGCCGGTGAGGGCCTAACCGAAAGGGGGAATCGAGCGTGATACTCACAGGGACACTCCCACTTCCGATCCGGTTCCTCTGCGCCTTCCCGACTCCGGATGACAAGAACACACAGCCTCCCTCTACGCTCTCAGTGAGACTAAGATGGCACCCACAAAACTGGACTGACTACAACAGCGACCCGACCCTAACAACGTTCTAATGGTCGGCAACGCAACTAAGTCAAACCACTATGACTAACTAGGTGTGGTGCACTAACGGAAATGCTCACTTACACACTACGGGGAACACCAGCCGGTGTTCATGGACTAAACCGGAGGACGGTTCCTAACCCCCTCACTCAGGTCGTACCAAGGAGCTGCCTTCTTACTATGGGGTCACCCACAGACCCTAAGGACCGGTTCTTTAAGCCCGGCTGAGGCTCAGTGGAACAGCACACTAACCCGCAGGCCGACTGCCGCACGGAACAGCCGATCGAACTGAACCGCCCGACTGCCTGTTCTCGGGTATCTCACACGTGTCCCTACGTCCGGAACCACAGGTCCACCTGCACGGAACCGGCCTTGAGGACCCTCAATCAGAACCACGGCCGCCCCTGGAACTGCCTCAAGGTGTGCTGCACTGCCACCAACTCACTCAGCCACCCCCTCTGGGTACCAGTGTGACCCCGGGGACCTAAGGGACAGGAAAACTACGTGTGTTCTCCCCTGACTATGTGTATGCTGGTAACTACACTTGTCCCCACAGCACGGGTTAGCACAGAAAACCACAGGAACAAGAGCCTACCTTTAATGGGGGCCTGACGTCTTGCCCCTGGACACAACTACGTAGCACACCCAAAATACTGTAATTCAACAATACCCGACTCACAGACAGAATACAATATACAGTACTTTGTAAGCTACTTACCAGAGCACACCGCTGTTAGCCAACCAGCAGGTTGCTACAGCACCACAGGAGCCTCCGCTCTACTGTACCTCCTAACCACATGTGCTCACCTCACACAGGACCGCGCCTACACTCACGAGGCTCCCACGCCTCTACCTCATCACCTCCAGGGCCTTCTGCGCATCACACCATGGGCCTCTGCCCAGCTACACAGAGCCTTGTACTCTGATTAACGGGCCTCAGCCCCCTCTCTACCTCAGGGCTTTGAGCCCACTAACTAGGGCCTTGTGCCCTGCTACCTAGGGGTCCTAGCCCCTGACTACCGAGGCCTGTGGCCTCCCTAGCTATCTACTAGGGCCTTGTGCCCTTTATAGCTTACGGGCTACCAGCCCCTACACAGGCCCTGTGGCCCTCCTATGGCCTCTAGGCCACTAACTGCCTAAGGGCCTTGTGCCCTTGCACCTGGGGCTCTCACGCCCCCTGTCTAACTAACAGGGGCTTGTCCCCTTTACCAAAATGGCCTACTGGCCCACTGACTTTATCGGGGCCTAGTGCCCAAGTCCCTGGGCCTTGTGCCCCTAATCCTCTGTGCCAACGGGCCTTGTGCCCGACCGTGGCCCCGGGCCTAGTGCCCGAATTTAACATTGAATATACTTACCTGCTCTGCGCAGGATACTCAACTTGCCACGCCGTCTTCTTCCTTCTCCGAGTCTTCCAGACCCTCCAGCCGGCGGCGCCTCTTCTCCTCTTCGGCGCTGGATCTGCTGTTGCTGCTGGGGCGGGGGCGCTCTCAGCCCTTACAAGGGCTCCCCGCCGACGATCTCCGCCGCTTCTGGTCTTATTCCTCTCTGGGCGTCCCACGACGTCCTTCTCTCTCCGCCGCCGGACTCTTTCTACCAAAATGGCGCCACCCGGCGACTTATATAGTCGCCGGCGTGACGTCATTAGCCGGCGCGAGCGCTGATTGGCTTGCGCCGGCGCCAATCTTTCAAATGGCTGGGCGCGAGCCGCGATTGGCTCGCGTATCCGGCCGCTGATTGGCCAGCGGGGAAAGATGAGCCCTGATTGGCTCATCCTTCCTCCGCGGACGGGAAGAAAGTCATACTCACCGCCGCTGGATCGATGGATGGGTAAGTTTTTCTCCTCTTCTTTCTTCACCCACTTGTAGGGCACCGCCATCTGAGGATTCTTCAGCCCCTCCAGGGGCGCAGCACAGCCTGACATCTTCGCCCTCTTCACGGGCACCAGGCACGTCTTCTGTCCCTCCACAATAGTATGAGAGTACATACAAAGCGAAAGGCAATCACAAACATGTCTAGAAACCTACATTCTGCTGTATTAGACAAAATTAAGCAAATCATTTTTGGTAAGTTACATTGACTTTAGAGAGGATCGCAGTGCAATGACTAAAATAAGTAATAAGCCTACTTGAATCGTGAACCTAAAAGGAACTGGACATACCAGTTAATAAGATTAATGAAAATACTTTGGTTCTCTGGCACATCCATTTGGGGGACACTGCAGACCATGGGGTATAGCGGGCGCTGTGCGGGGAGTAAGGCACTAAGGGGTATATTCAGCCTCGGACTGGCCTGCCGGTCAGTCGGGCTATAGACCGGTAGGCCCGGACGCGATTAAGCCCCGCCCCCTCCGACATTGGGGCGGAGCTTGCAGGGAGCACCTCGTATACGGTCGTCTGCGGCGGCAGTGTAAGAAACACACTACCGCGCAGGCGCAGAGAGCCGTGTCTGGGATCTCTGCCCAGACACGGCTTTCTGCGCCTGCGCGGTAGTGTGTTGTAAACTTCAGCAGGGGAGGAGGAACTGTCAGTACCCGCGGCCGCACAGAGGAGCATCGCCATTATGTAAGTTTTATGTTGCCAGCCCATGATTGTTTGCTATCCTTACTGGGGTTTTCTTTTTGAAAAAAAACCAAAAAAAACTTTAAGTCCTGTCTGTGTTATTTGTGTGTTTTATGTGACTGGTGTTATAGTTAGTTTTATCTTTTTTTTGTGTTGGAATGAGGCTATAGAGAGAGGAAGGAGTGTGGGGGCTAGGACAAGTTGGGGGAGTCAGAGTGCTCCCTGTGAGAGTGTGGAGAACCAAAGAAAGGAAAGTAGAAGAGGATGTCGTAGAGAAGGTGCTGGAGGAAGCAGGGTGATAACAATGGGCTGGTTATAATAAAGTCTGGCTGCGATATTCATTTCTCCCATGATGAGACTTGTGCTCTCATAAATAGTACAGTAGCCTGTTATACACAGATTTTTGGTAGTGACGCAGCAGACACCGCTGAGTCACAAACACCAGTAGTGGAATGGTGTCCGCAATGCTGTAATGCAGTAGGCCCATTATATCAGAATAATGTTTATTGCACTGTGCTTTAAACAGGGGACTGAAAGGAAAATATCTGATGGAAAAAAAGGTTTGCTGCAGCAACAGGAGGGGGCCCTCCCCTGATTTTGGAACTGTTATTGTTTCCATGCATCCTTATTAGCAGTGCGGACTGGCCCAGCGGACTACCGGTTAAACCACCAAATACCGTACGGCCACACCCCCTTTTACCAGTGGACGGACCCGGCGTCCCCGCTGCTCAATTGCGATCTCAGCTGCGATCATGTAACCCGCCCCCTCCCCCTCCCCCTGCCAGCTGATATTCCCGCTGTATGAAGAAGGGAGAAGGAGCAGAGGCTGCCCTGCAGCAATATCAACATATAGGTAAGTTCAGTATATTTTTTAACCATTTATTCATACTATTGTGTGTGTGTGTGTGTGTGTGTGTGTGTGTATTGTGGTCACTTGCGTGGCATAACATTTGGGGCACTACTGGGTGGCATAACTTTGGGGCATTACTGTGTGGCATAACATTGTTTTGGGGGCACTACTATGTGGTATAGGGGGGCTGCCTATCTATAATAAACTATAGGGGGCTGACTATACTAAACTATAGTGAGGGGGGCTGCACAGAGAACACTATAGGGAGGGGATGATGGGACCTTTAATGCTGAGGTGGTTTGGGTCTATAATTGAATGTGGTTGCTGTTGATTTATTGGCAGGGTTGGTTGGCGTTTCTAAATGTACCCATTATTTTTTCCAAATAGGGCCCTCAACATTCCTGGATCCAGACAAGCCGCAACTAAAGAAACCAGCAGCCACAGGTGGTAAAAGTGACAACAACTGGTAGGACAGTCTGTCAAATGTTCTGAGTCTAGTGCAGGCTTGGCTAACTTGTGGTACTCCAGGTGTTGTGAAACTACAAGTCCCAGCATACCCTTACAGCAATAAGCTGCTATATATTGGCAAAGCATGATGGGGCTTGTAGTTTCACAACACCTGCAGTACCACAGGTTAGCAAAAGCCTGGTCTAGTGGGACAATCCTGCTTTTTGGTGACTGTTCTGCCCAATCTAAGGGGCAGGTCAAGACTATATTCTTTATACACACACTGTATGCTTTATATACTACACTAAGGTGCTAGCTGTCCTTCGTGGACTGACCATTCCCCCTCTAGTGTCAGGTCCCGCCTCTATGATGGCTGACCACACCACCTCTGGTGGGCCCCTAGTGTTGCAGTCCCCCGGTGGGCCCTTCATGCCCCAGTCCGACACTAGGTATATTTACTAAACTGCGGGTTTGAAAAAATGGAGATGTTGCCTATACCAACCAATCAGATTATAGATGTCGTTTTGTAGAATGTACTAAATAATAACTAGCGTTTAGTTACTATAGGCAACATCTCCACTTTTTCAAAAACGCTTAAAACTTTATTAAATATGCTTCTAAATCTAATAAACTTGTCTGGCCTGCTCTCCCTTTTTATGCCCCCCAGACGGTGGAGAACCAATTTTTTAACAGTGCCTAAGGAGTAGGACCCTTTAATTCTTATATTTTAACTTAATGTATTTTCAATTATATGTTTTCTACACATAGGGGTATATTTACTAAGCGGCGGGTTTGAAAAATTGGAGATGTTGCCTATAGCAACCAATCAGATTCTAGCTGTCATTTTGTAGAATGTACTAAATAAATAACTAAAGCCTGATTGGTTGCTATAGGCATCATCTCCACTTTTTCAAACCCGCAGTTTAGTAAATACACCGCGGATGAGAGCGGGGAGGGAGTCGACGTCACTCCCATGTCGACCCCTGCTCTCCAACGCTGGCTGTCCAGCAAAAGGGTCATCCGGTCACAGGGATGGAGTGACTGGGGACCCAGAATCTGCACCAGGGTAGCAACGGACCGAGCCAGGAGCTTCAGTTTGCAGCCCCAGTCTCACCCAGTGCAGCTGAGACAGGGCTGCCGGACAGACAGGATGTGTTAAAACCTGGTAGGGGACTGTCACAGTGTCAGTTTCCACCAGGGTCTTGGTTGGGTAGGAAGCACCGCCATGTTGGGAGAATAAGGAGGAGTTGTTTTCTTCACTAGGGGTGACTCATCTACTCTTGCCGGGTTTTCTGTTACAAAAGCCTGCCATATTAGTCTGCTCCCTTGCCTCTGCGGTGCCTGGTCCAGTAGTGTACCTGGGGGAAAGGTTGTTTGTTTTTACTGCTGTGTGAATTGTGACTGCTTTAGGCTATTGCTGTTATTGATATTGTACTCTTTTCTGTATATCTGAGTACATTTTGGTTAATTGTGTATCTGTACTCTCTCTGTACATATATATTGAGTTCTGACCCTTTCCCATGTTATGTGACTGTTCTCTGTCTGCATATTGAGTACTCCCTTATTTACCCTATCCATTTATATACACTATATCAGTGGTTCCAAAACTTTTGCAGTTTGCGGCACCCTTAGAGTCTCGCTTTTTCAAGGCACCCCTCCAAAATAATTACTGAGCAGTCCTGTTTTAGAAGTAGTTGGGTCAAAAAATTGTAATAAGTATTTAGGTCACGACAGAAATACTTATTTAGTTGTATGCAAAAATGCCCCTTGCATCCAGACACTCTGCCCCCTCTGCATCCAGACACTCTGCCCCCTCTGCATCCAGACACTCTGCCCCCTCTGCATCCAGACACTCTGCCCCCTCTGCATCCAGACACTCTGCCCCCTCTGCATCCAGTCACTCTGCCCCCTCTGCATCCAGTCACTCTGCCCCCTCTGCATCCAGTCACTCTGCCCCCTCTGCATCCAGTCACTCTGCCCCCTCTGCATCCAGGCACACTGCCCCCTCTCATGTTGCCCCCTCTGCCCTCTGTCACGCTGTCCCCTCCTCTGCCCTCTGTCACGCTGTCCCCTCCTCTGCCCTCTGTCACGCTGTCCCCCTCCTCTGCCCTCTGTCACGCTGTCCCCCTCCTCTGCCCTCTGTCACACTGTCCCCCTCCTCTGCCCTCTGTCACGCTGTCCCCCTCCTCTGCCCTCTGTCACGCTGTCCCCCTCCTCTGCCCCCTCTCGCGCTGTCGCCCTCCTCTGCCCCCTCTCGCGCTGTCGCCCTCCTCTGCCCCCTCTCGCGCTGTCGCCCTCCTCTGCCCCCTCTCGCGCTGTCGCCCTCCTCTGCCCCCTCTCGCGCTGTCGCCCTCCTCTGCCCCCTCTCGCGCTGTCGCCCTCCTCTGCCCCCTCTCGCGCTGTCGCCCTCCTCTGCCCCCTCTCGCGCTGTCGCCCTCCTCTGCCCCCTCTCGCGCTGTCGCCCTCCTCTGCCCCCTCTCGCGCTGTCGCCCTCCTCTGCCCCCTCTCGCGCTGTCGCCCTCCTCTGCCCCCTCTCGCGCTGTCGCCCTCCTCTGCCCCCTCTCGCGCTGTCGCCCCCCTCTCGCGCTGTCGCCCCCCTCTGGCCGCTGTCGCCCCCCTCTGGCCGCTGTCGCCCCCCTCTGGCCGCTGTCGCCCCCCTCTGGCCGCTGTCGCCCCCCTCTGGCCGCTGTCGCCCCCCTCTGCCCGCTGTCGCCCCCCTCTGCCCGCTGTCGCCCCCCTCTGCCCGCTGTCGCCCCCCTCTGCCCGCTGTCGCCCCCCTCTGCCCGCTGTCGCCCTCCTCTGCCCTCCTCTGCCCTCCTCTGCCCGCTGTCGCCCTCCTCTGCCCGCTGTCGCCCTCCTCTGCCCTCCTCTGCCCGCTGTCGCCCTCCTCTGCCCGCTGTCGCCCTCCTCTGCCCTCCTCTGCCCGCTGTCGCCCTCCTCTGCCCCCTCTCGTCGCGCCGCCCCCCTCCTCCTCTGCCCTCTCGTCGCGCCGCCCCCCTCCTCCTCTGCCCTCTCGTCGCGCCGTCCCCCTCCTCCTCTGCCCTCTCGTCGCGCCGTCCCCCTCCTCCTCTGCCCTCTCGTCGCGCCGTCCCCCTCCTCCTCTGCCCTCTCGTCGCGCCGTCCCCCTCCTCCTCTGCCCTCTCGTCGCGCCGCCCCCCTCCTCCTCTGCCCTCTCGTCGCGCCGCCCCCCTCCTCCTCTGCCCTCTCGTCGCGCCGCCCCCCTCCTCCTCTGCCCTCTCGTCGCGCCGCCCCCCTCCTCCTCTGCCCTCTCGTCGCGCCGTCCCCCTCCTCCTCTGCCCTCTCGTCGCGCCGTCCCCCTCCTCCTCTGCCCCCTGTCCCCCTCTGCCCCCTGTCCCCCTCCTCCTCTGCCCCCTGTCCCCCTCTGCCCCCTGTCCCCCTCCTCCTCTGCCCCCTGTCCCCCTCTGCCCCCTGTCCCCCTCCTCCTCTGCCCCCTGTCCCCCTCCTCCTCTGCCCCCTGTCCCCCTCCTCCTCTGCCCCCTGTCCCCCTCCTCCTCTGCCACACTGTCCCCCTCCTCCTCTGCCACACTGTCCCCCTCCTCCTCTGTCACACTGTCCCCCTCCTCCTCTGCCACACTGTCCCCCTCCTCCTCTGTCACACTGTCCCCCTCCTCCTCTGCCACACTGTCCCCCTCCTCTGCCCTCTGTCACACTGTCCCCCCCTCTGCCCTCCTCCTCTGCCCTCCCCTCTGCCGTCCTCCTCTGCCCGCTGTCCCCCTCCTCTGCCCTCTGTCCCCCTCCTCTGCCCTCTGCCCACCTCCTCTGCCCTCTGTCCCCCTCCTCTGCCCTCTGCCCACCTCCTCTGCCCTCTGTCCCCCTCCTCTGCCCTCTGTCCCCCTCCTCTGCCCTCTGTCCCCCTCCTCTGCCCTCTCGTCGCGCCGTCCCCCTCCTCCTCTGCCCTCTCGTCGCGCCGTCCCCCTCCTCCTCTGCTCTCTCGTCGCGCCGTCCCCCTCCTCCTCTGCCCTCTCGTCGCGCCGTCCCCCTCCTCCTCTGCCCCCTGTCCCCCTCTGCCCCCTGTCCCCCTCCTCCTCTGCCCCCTGTCCCCCTCCTCCTCTGCCCCCTGTCCCCCTCTGCCCCCTGTCCCCCTCCTCCTCTGCCCCCTGTCCCCCTCCTCCTCTGCCCCCTGTCCCCCTCCTCCTCTGCCCCCTGTCCCCCTCCTCCTCTGCCCCCTGTCCCCCTCCTCCTCTGCCACACTGTCCCCCTCCTCCTCTGCCACACTGTCCCCCTCCTCCTCTGTCACACTGTCCCCCTCCTCTGCCCTCTGTCACACTGTCCCCCCCTCTGCCCTCCTCCTCTGCCCTCCCCGCTGTCCCCCTCCTCTGCCCGCTGTCCCCCTCCTCTGCCCTCTGTCCCCCTCCTCTGCCCTCTGTCCCCCTCCTCTGTCCTCTGCCCACCTCCTCTGCCCTCTGTCCCCCTCCTCTGCCCTCTGTCCCCCTCCTCTGCCCTCTGTCCCCCTCCTCTGCCCTCTGTCCCCCTCCTCTGCCCTCTGTCCCCCTCCTCTGCCCTCTGTCCTCCTCCTCTACCCTCTGCCCTCCTCCTCTGCTCTCTGTCCCCCTCCTCTGCTACGATTCCCTCTCACTCTGCCCCGCGCCAGGCGCCAGCTATAGAAAAAAGAAAGCAAACAGAAACTTACCAATCCGTGCGGAGCCGGGATCCAGCAGCCTCCTCTCTCCCGCAGCTGTCACTGACGTCTATATTCAGTGACATAGAAGGCTGGCGTCTATGGTCACTATGGTCCAGTCCCACACCGAGAAGGGACACTGCTGACTGATTCCTCGCCTGTAGCCACCATAATAGAGACTGATGGGTCGCTGGTGAATGCCGTCTCCAACTAAGGACTGGACCTCGGCCACCTGATGAGTATCTAGATTTCAAAGAGCCATGAGTGGAAGTGAGTAAACCTCACTGCTTCAAAATAAGATACAATTCGCCCCATAAATTTAATACACTGAATGAGGGATAACAATGTCTTGTTTTTGAACAGCCATAATCTTGTCTTGGGGCAAAAACACCTTCGGACACCTGGTGTCGAACAAGAGACTCAGGAAAACCATGTGCTGGATAGGTACAAGGCTGGACTTTTTTTTCCCCCAATGTTCTGTATTCCATTTACATGATATAAAAGAAAAGAAAACATTAAAATGAGGGGAAAGGGGAAGGAAAAAGAATGGCATACAATTTTAGATCTTCGTCACAATACTCAGGTTTGCAACAAACACCCAGTATGGTAGTTATTGAGAGGAGGACAATAGTGTGCTCAGTGTGTCTTGTGGGATTTTTGATATTCTTTCCAGGTGAACCACATCATATGGGGTGAAGAAGCGGAAGAAGTTTACGGGACACCTAGTGTTTCCATATCACATCTTAAGTGGACCTTATTTATTATCTTAGCAACAGGAGGGAAGAGGTCCTCTATACTATCACTGCTATAGCTATGTGGCCAACATGTATAAATCTCCAGAAGACAACTGGGGTGGATATAGCTGTAAAGTGTGCTACTTCTGGAGTAAAAAGAACTGAGGCCTTAATGACCTGGGATATCATTGTATATACTGTAGACCACAGAGTATGGGCCTTGGGAAGCTCCAGAAAATGTGCGAGATATCACCTGTCATTCCACAATAATACCAGCAGGCCTTGGACTGTTCAGGCCACATCACGTGTAGCCTACATGGGGTTAAATAAAGTCTGTGAAGCAGTTTATAGTATATCTCTGAGTGGTCCAGACACTGACATTTGGTAAGCATTATGAAAGACTAAGTCCCATTGAGTATCATCTAGTTCCAGGTCTAGGTCTCTTTCCCCAAGCACTTTGGGAGGATAGCTTCATCAGTTTGCTTTCAGAGCTAAGAACTGTGTACCAGAAAGATATGGCAGCCCTATTTGCCCCTGTTGTCAGTCTAGTATAAAGGAGTGGAGGGGGCTGTTGTAGGGTGAGTTGTTGGGAACGTAGATAAGTCAATCAGTGTTGGACCTGTAAGTATTTCTAAATGTCCTGGTTCACTATCTGGAACTGGGCTTGCAGTTGCAAAAAAGATAAAATTGTCCAACTCGAAAATAGAGTTAAAATAATGGTGAAACCTTTTGCATACCATGTGCTAAGGTTGAGGTTTGGAATGAATTTCGATAGGGCAGTGATGGTTGGATGTGGGGAGTATCATGGTTTCTGTGGTCTTCAAAGTCTTGTCTCACACTTGCAGCGCATCTCTTGTGAGCCTAGGGAGTTCAGATGGCAGTGGGTGCCAGAGATTTGGGATCCACAAGAGATCTTCCAGTGGTAAGGCCTGAACCAGATTGCTCTCCAGGTCCACCCATGGTTTGCGAAGGGCTGAGAGAGACCAGTCACGAAGCTGCGTAGTATGGTCGCTTCCTGATACTTAACTATGTTATGGAGGGCTAGACCACCCAGGGCTGCCATCAGGGGGGTACGGGGGGTACTGATGTATGGGGCCCAGGCTCACCGATGAGCTGTTTCATCACTGCTGTGTTCTCCCCAGCGTGTCCCTGTTGCTGTGAGTCAGGCAGCTGTGAAACGCGAATTTCATCTCCGATCCAAGTTTGACAGCTACCTGTCACTGCCAGGCTCACAGGCTCACAGCAGCAGCAGCACGGACGCTGGGGAGTACACAGCAGAGATCGCAGGGGAATGTTGGCTCCGCCCATTTGAACATGTGATCAGCCTCCTCTTCCTGTAAGATGATGGTGTGTAAGTAATTTTATTTTATTTGTAGGCACTCATCTTAAGCTAGTAGTTTACACTATTTATATTTTATATGAGATTTGCCCCTCATTCCTATTATTTTGTCACTTGGTAGTTTTGCTTCAATAATAATTTGTAGTGTTAATTTCTATATGTATATTATTCATTCAATATAGGATGTAATATGTCCTTTTGATTTATTGTATGATAATGGTAGGATTAAGGGTATGGATATAATGATACATTAGGCAGATGTGCTAATGTATCTCTTTATTTTCTTCACTAGGGTAATTTTGTTAATAATTAAATTAGTTGTTCACTAGAGGGCACTGTATAGTATTAATAGGTTTATTTAATTTTTCTCTTCTATCTACACTTTATATTTATGGAATATTAGGATTTATATAAATTGATATGTCTTTCTAAGGGTACTATGTTACTGCTGAAAACGTTTTATAGGAATTATCCATTGACTTAAGGGTGATCAGGTTTGTATTTTTTATTTTTATGTTTTACTGGATCGCTCACATATGTTCCATTCCTCTAAATGGGAGGACCCTTTAAAGCCTCACATTATAGTGCTAATGCTTTTCAACTTTCCTGTCACTTAATTTTCATTCTAATTTCAATGCCTTGATATTTACCTTCTTGTCATTTGCTGAAAATGAAACATTCCGTGTTTAACAGCATTTTCAATTCGTATTTACAAACGTGGTAAGAATGGTTGTCCCCAAGCGTCGCTAGGTATGATGCAAATAAGGGGTCGGACCTATTTCTATAAATGGCCAATATAAGGGTCGCCTCGGGCTGCCTTGAAAAAGACACAAGACACCAACGCGCGTCTGTGAGACAAGCTCGACGCCGGCTCTGTGCTATATAATTAAACTTTTAGGCAGGGTTTGACTTAAAAACAACAGAATTACCATTGAGAGTGACCTTAATTTAAACTTATAACTTCCCCCATCGCTAATTGAATATATCATCTTACAAGAATGAATTACTAAGTACACGCCGTCTGGGCGGCGAGTACTTTGATGAGGGATAGGGAGCGCATGTATGGCGAAGAGGGAGGGGCGCACATGTATGGGGAGGGGGCACATGTATGGCTAGGGGGGGCCCCACCAGATTAATTAGTACTGGGCCCCACAGTTTCCGATGGCAGCCCTGAGACCACCTCTCCTCTTGGACCGGGTCATAACTGTGGGGGATAGTCTTGGGGGCTTACTCTTCCACACATAAAAGATAAGAAGGTGTCGCAGCTTATCTCTATAGAATTTGCGTAAGGCAAAAGTAAGTGTGCATAATTTTGGGTAACGGACATTTTAAATGCAGCAATTCTGCCAAGCCAGGAGAAGTTATGACACAGCCACAACTTTGCTAAATTGGCCAAATGTAACACTAGTGAAACATTATTTGCTTCTATCAGGTTATCTATGTGTCGGGTAATTAATATCTTTTGGTATGATAACAACGAGGTTCTCCAAGCGGACAAGGAGTGTGTCAGAGATATTGATAGGTAGGGCGTCGGTTTAGGAAATATTTAATTTATAGTATGAAGTGCTTCCATAATTGAGTAGCAAGTAATTTAGAATCGGTAAAGAGGTCTCCGGGTCAGTAATAAACAGCAAAATATCATTAGTGAATAGACAGGTTATGTACGGTTGCAGCCAGGGAAATACCAGCGAAGAGTGGATGATGTCTAATTTTGTCAGCTAAAGGTTCTATACCTAGCAGAAATATGAGGGGTGAAAGAGGACACTCCTATCTAGCACCATTAGTAATTAAAATTTTGTCAGAGATAAAGATATTACTATACACAGATGCTTATGGTTAGAGAGCCATGATTGAGTTTAATATTTTAACAGCACTAGGACCTCCTGCATATAGCCCCAGTGTAGCATGTCAAAGGCTTTTTCTGTGACTAATGAAAGAAATAACAGCTTATCTAGGAACTTGTAAACTTGTTCAAGGATGTTAATAGCTCTGCTTGTACTGTCAGATGCCTGATGACCGATAGCAAAACCTACTTGATCTGGGTGTATTAGAGCTAGGATTAGGGGGCTAACATGTTTCGTGATTAATTTAGCATAGATTTTTAGATCAGAATTAAGTAATGCAATAGGCCTAAAATTTTGGCGTCGGGTCCTTGTCCGGTTTGGGAATTGTCACAATACGAGACTTAAGCATCTTTGGTGGAAAGCAGCCCAGTCGTGTACCTTCGTTAAGTAGTTGTTCTAGGCAAGGGGTGAATTCAACTTGAAACATGGAGTAAAGAAGATTAATGAACCCAATAGGCCCGGGGGCTTTGTCTTTGGGTAATGATTTAATTACTGAGAAAATCTCCTGCTGGGTCCATGGGGCATTGTGGGCCTCTTTTAAATCAGGGTCCAAAGATGGGAGGTTGCGCTCGGCCAAAAAATCTTCTATTAAAGGCTGGGTTGGCTGGGGGGTGTTGTTGCAGCTAGTTTGGAGTAGTATTCCTCAAAGTCATTAGCAATAGCTCTGGGGTTGGATATTCTATCTCCAGAATTGTCTACCAGATGTTTAATGCGGTTTTGTGCCCTTTATCCTCTCAGTTTCCTAGCAAGGATTCTACCTGTCCTACTGCGTGAGACATAATATTTTTGATGAAATCTGCTCACAGCTTGTTGGGTACTAGTAAATAGTCGTTTCTGGAGTTGATATAATTTGTGCTTTACGTGTCCTAAGGTCGCCTGAGTGGTGTACCTTGTTAATGGACTCAAGAGAGGAGAGCTCCATCTCCAACTTCGTTTGATAATGTAAGAATGCTCGTTTGAGTCTCGCTCCCATATGGAAAGCTGTGCCCCGTAAGACCGCTTCAAGTGTACACTAGAAGTTGAAGACAGAGGTGTCCTTCGGGGAATTAGTGACAAAGTACATAGTTAATGTCTCCTTCTTTGGCTTCTAGGAGAGTGAGTAGGTGGGGTGCCAGGCGCCATGAGCAGGAAAAATCAACAAGCTGGGAAATCGCTAATTCCAGACCACCGGGGCATGGTCGGACTATGATATCGGAAGCATTTTAATAGATTTCGTATTTTGGAGTGTCCATTTATCTGTAAAAATTCTCATTATCAGGAGATTGTCTAGGTACGGTACTACAATCACCCTTTTTTGTCCTAAAAGCACTGCCATTGCTGCCATTACCTTCATAAATACCCTTGTTGCTTTTGCCAGATCAAAGGGTAGGGCCCTGAATTGGTAATGGGATACGTCCACCACAAATCTCAGAACATTGTGGTGACCTTCCCATATTGGTATATGAAGATATGCATACTTGATATCCAAGGATGCAAGGAACTCATTCCTCTCCATGGAGTTGTTCACAGAGCGAACAAATTCCATCCTGAAGCTGGCTACCCTCAAGTGTAAGTTGAGGGATTTCAGATTCAAGATGGGGCAAAAGGACATATGTGGATTTTGGACAAGAAAGAGGTTTGAACAATAACCCAAACCTCTTTTCTCCCTCGAGACTGGGACAGTCACTCCTGATGACAACAGGGATTGAATGGCTTCCTAAGGACCAATCTCCTAGCCTCGTCTCATGGAAGGGGAGTGGACAGTAAATGCAGCGGAGGCGTCCACAAGATGCATAGGATGTAACCTACCATTCCAGACCATGGTGTTTCCCATCTAAGTTCCACAATGTATGTGGTCAGTTCTCTAGCACAGGTCGACTCCACCCAGTCAGGTGTGTCCCCTCCAGGCGAACGCAGACCAAGATCCTCTGACTCTGAAGTTGCGCATCAGGCATCCAGGTTCGACTTGAAACTTAATCTGCCACCTGAAACAGGTGAAGTATACAACCTAGCTGACCCCGGCAGCGTGGGACATGAAACTAGTCCCTTTTTCTGACATATTGTAAGAAAAAAAGGAGAAACCATAGAAAAACAGAGTGATCTAACAGTTTACTCAAACAATATATTTAATTAATATCTATACATTAAGCAGCATAACACTTCTGTAAGCAAATGCTATTATACACACACACATATATATATATGTATATATATATATATATATATATATATATATATATATATATATATATATATATATATACACACCAAATGTCTCTCTGAAAATGTCATCCAGACGATAATTAAAGCCAGAAAACAATAGTCTTCCAAAAATTATCAACGGATTTAGAATTCCTATATTGGGTGGTATGAAAGACATGGTGCCCCCACCTCCTGTTTACGCTTGGCTCGTTTGTTAGTGTTCCTCCAGGATGGCCCGGACAAAGACCTGAGACTGGCTTCCCTTAAAGTTCAGGTCTTGGCCTTGTCTGTTTTTTTTCTTAAGAGATAGCTGGCTGACACCTTTCTACAAGGTGTCCTTCATGTCCAGCCACCTTTGTTCTGCCAGGCGCCGTGACACTTGAATTTAATTATTACGACGTTGCAGAAGTCGCCATTTAAACCCTTGGAATTTGTTCCTTTTTTTTTTTATTTTTTATAAACGTTTTATTTTTGCAAGGTCATGAGAACAGCATAGGACAAATGACAAAGTGCATACTGATAGCATAAGTATACAGGAGGAAACCATATCAGCCATCAGCATGAAACATAAGAGGATACTAAGTCAACCAGTCTAACAATTTTAGTAATGACAGATGACCTAAGGTTTTATAGAAAGAGGAAGAAAGAGAGAGAATACATAGAGGAGGAAAGGAGAGAGAAGTGAAAGAGAAGAGGAGAGAAGGGAAGGAGTGAGTGACTAGATCCATTGTTAGTTGGAAAAAGATCCAAGAAGAAGAATGAGGTTTTAAAGCGGAGTTAAATAAAGGGTGGGCAGGCCTGGAAGAAGGATAACCATGGGTCCCAAACCCTGGAGAAGACTCCGGAGGAGTTTCGGATAATACTGGTCATGTATTCCATCCGTTCAATCTGCCAAATTCTGTTGATTATGGACTGCATGGAAGGAGGGGATTGCGAACGCCAGTCTGCCGCTATTTGGCAGGTAGCTGCCGAAACAATATGTCTAATCAATTTGTTCTCATGTCGGGATGCCGAGGGAGCCCCCATAGGGAGAAGAAAAAATTTTGGCTCCAGGGGAATATCCACCAGGAGAATTGAATTAATCAGGCCTCTTATCTGGATCCAGAAGCCTGTCAATTTTGGGCACGACCACCATATGTGGAGAAATGTGCCTTCATGGGAGCACCCTCGCCAGCACCGATCAGATGAATCAGGATGGATTTTGCAAAGACGCGAGGGCACATAGTACCACCGATAAAGCATCTTATAAACATTCTCTTTAATTCTTACGCAGATGGAACTAGAGGCGGCGTTCTCGTAAATTTCAGACCATTCCTCTTCCAGTAGCTCTTCTCCAAGGTCCCGTTCCCAGGCTAGTTCATGGGGGGGTCTAAGAGAAGAAGAAGGGGAAGCAAGTTCGTGGAAAAGCATTGATATCAGACCTTTGGTTGAAGATTGGCGTAGACAGAGGGCTTCGAAGGTGGAGAGAGGTCGGGCTAGCAGGCGATCTTTAGCAACACTATGGAAATGGCGAAGTTGCAAGAACTGATAAAAGTGCTTTGAGGGAATGTGGATCTGTGATTGAATTTCAGAAAACTGAGGAAAAGTTACTGAGGTGGATAAGTGATTGAGGTAGATGACTCCCCGCGAATACCATGGCTGGAATGAGTTATGATGTAGTCCGGGAGGAAATTCCGGAGAGTTGAATAGCGGAACAACCGGAGAGGGATGGGGAGATAAGGCGAATTTTTGGGATGATGAGTCCCAGATGGATAATGTGTGTGAGACTATTGGGTGAGATAACAGACGTTTGAGGCGACGAGGCCTCGGGACCCATAGGAGAGAGGATAAGGAAAGCAGTCCCAGACCCTCTGCCTCAATTTTGGAATTTGTTCCTTTTGAAGTCTTTGACCTGGAAGGTTTCCTTTTTACTTTATACTAATAAGTATTTCTGAGTTGGCGGCTATGTCCTGCCTGTCGCCCTTTCTTGTTTTCAATGCCAACAGGACTGTTTTGTGTACCGAGACCTCTTACCAGCCTAAATTTCATATCAAGCAGAATATTGTTCTCCTTGCATTGACCCAGGACTTGCAATTCAGTAGTCTGGATCCCCTTCTTCTTTTGGATGTGATTCGGGCTTTGCAGATCTATGTGGACCGCATGGCCTCATCATGTAAAACTGATAATCTTCTGGTGCTATGCAAAGCTTGCAAGCGTGGATGGCTAAGTTTCGGGCAGCAAATTGTTACATGCGGCACAGCAGCTTTGGAACGTGCCTATTGTCTGCAGTGTCCTCCAAATGGATGTGCCAGAGAAAAGGGGATTTTTGTGCTCACTGTAAAGTCTGTTTCTCTTAACACATTTGAGGGACTTTCTTCTGACGGTTTTGGTTGTATGTTACTGTTTGAATGTGCCTTTAGTCCTATCCTTCTGGCTTTTTTAATTAAGTTAACTGGTTCTCCTCCATCCGGGGTGGCATAGGGGGTAGGGGACAGGCCAGACAAATTTTAGATTTAGTGCCTTCGTCCCTGCACAGTGCCCTCTATACCCCATGGTCTGCATTGTCCCCCAAATGGGTTAAGATTAAACTAATTTTACAGTGAGTGCAAAAATTCTCTTATTCCCTTTATTTCACATTTGATGTCTTTAACAAATGTTGATATTATTTCTACCATATTAACCTTGATCTGGTATCTGTTATACTGTGTGTATATATGTATGTGTATGTATATATGTGTGTATATATATATATATATATATATATATATATATATATATATATATATAATCTCAGAAAGCACTCCCTACTGTAAATAGTATGAATATTGGGAATGTCAGAGTAGTTATGTGACCATTTAATAACATGAGGCTCATAACCGAGTATTTTTATTCTTGTCCCAGAAAAGCTAATATTCATATATATACAGTGGGCGGCTTTATTATTCCTTCAATTCTAGTTTTCCTCATGAACACAGTGGATGGTACCAGAACTCACTTTTTATACAGATATTATTTACAGGCATGTGTACATATATTAATATCACTAACTTTATTGTCACTCTGACAATTGCTTTTAATGACTCTGTATAGCAACCTCTTGGGTTTTATTTATTTTCCCATTTACATTTTATACATATAACTAAAAAATTTATTAAAGGCACACATTTTTGCCTCACTTCTTGTTAACTGGATATAACAATGAATTATCTGCAAAAACAAACAATTTTGGCTTTTCTGAGCCTCATGTGAATGAAGGCAAGTAACCAGTCAATTAACTGTGAGAGGCCTGCATACCTTTGCTGGGGTTGTAATTTGCAAGCTGATTAGACAGAGCTACAGCTTGACAAATTGGTTTCCAAATAACAATTTCAGAAGGCACTGTTTGCACGCAAACCTTTAATTGTGACAGCTCTGAAGATTCAGTAGCAAGAGACTATGTCGGGGTTGCCTAAACTTTACACTGTGGGTGTTCCAATTGGATGTAGGGGTGTGGTAGTTTTAAAGGCACTTTAAATAGCTATATTGTGTATAACTACAAAAAAATACTGATTACTATTACAACGACAAGCTTACAATATGTACTTGTCATATAACAAACATGCACTGGATCCGACAGCTTCAGTCACCTCGAAATGTAAAATACGACTGAAATAAATATGTACAGTAAGAAATGACGTCAGTTTGTAATAGACACACTAAAAATGGTGCATTTAAAGCAGCAATGGCTGGCCCCACCGCCTGGATTACATTATACAGGCGGTGAGGCCAGCCATTGTCCCTTTTAAAAGCGCTGTTTTTACTGTTTCCATTCCAAGTGAAGTCATTTCTCACTGTGCATATTTATTTCAGTTGCATTTTACATTTGGAGGCGATTAAAGCAGTCGGATCCAGTGCATGTCCGTTATATGGCAATTACATATTTTCAGCTTGTTGGTGTAATGGTAATCGGTATTGTTTTGTAGTTTTAAAGTGTGTCGGCATTTAAAGTGCCGTTTTAATGACTACCCCCGGGATGTAGAGTAGGTCATGGGGAAAAAAGAAAAAATGTATATGGAGTTCCCCTTGATATGATAAAAGTAACATATTAAACAGCTAGAACAAGACTGTAAATAAAAAAAGTGGCGTCTCATTTTTTTGACACGAGCATATGTACTGTGATAAAATAACAATAATTTTGTTTAATCTATCTTTTATATTATGCAGGAAAATGTACATTTTAAAAGTAACTTCCTTTGCTACAGTTCAAAAACTAAAGAATAGTATCACAATCCAAAATGTAGCATCACATTGGAAACAAATTGCTAAATGTATTTATTTTCAGCATGTTTGGCTGCTTATGGAATTTTAAATGTCACATAAAAATCATGTTGCTATAACAGTGCCCTTTTGAACTGCTATTTAGTAAATTTGTCACAAAGTGACAAAATTAATAAAGCTTTGCTTGAGGGGAGCTCCATTGTCTTGTACGACCAAGAACTTTAGAGATTGATTTTGAAGTGCTTTTTATTTTACAATATTTCTCTGTCTCGTGTATGTCTGTTTGCCATGAGATATGGTGGCACAGGTTTCAGCTAAAGTATCCAAAATAACTATTCCCTGCTGGTGCTTAGGGCATCTAATTGATTTGTCATATGAAAAGAAACTGAATTTTGATTTTACAGCGTTTCAAGCAAAAGCAGATACTCTTGTACTAATTGCAAAGCTGCAAAATGTAAGCATGTGCCACTATGCCATTTTTTCATTCATTCAATTAGGGGATACTGATACTATGGGGTATATAGGTTCCTACAGGACTTTGGCACTTTAAGAAATCTTAAACCAGTTTTTGCTCCTCCATCCTCTCAATCTCCATCCTGCAGAAAATTACGTTTCGTTTAGTGTGGCCAGCAGGACAGGGTTTATATTAGTTTTAGTTTTTTTGCTGGGATGCTTCAGCAGCCTGTATTTTTACTGTTATTTTCTTCATTTCAAATTACCGCCACTGTCATTTGAATTTACTGTTCCAACGGTCAGCGACATCAGACAGCCTGTCGACGTGCCTTCTCCCACCTCATCTTGCTCCCAATGTGGGACAGTCTTCCCAGTGGAGGTGCCTGCGCTACTGCCACAGGAAGTGACTAGCCAGGCGTCAGGAGAAGGCAGCTGGGACCTCAGCAGCCACCACTATGATAGATGATTAGTGGTGTGCTGGACCCTGGGAGAATTTCCTCTTCTTTAGAGAGGGCATTAAAGAACTCTTCAGGGGCTAGGCCCTTGAGTTATCAGAGTCCATGGAGAGGATCTGATTCTGAGTATTCCTCCCAGGAAGAGGATGAAGTAGTGAAAGGAGTCATTCATTGAGGACCCCTTGTGCCAAATGACCAGTGGAAAGAGTTCCTTTGTGCAATTATATTTTCCTAAGGCACAATGCTCTCAGTCTGTCCTTTCGCACTTTCGGGAAGAGAAAATCTCAGGTGCCAAGGAAACCGTCTCCTGCCCCTAGTTCAAAACACCATAGGGGAAAGCTGGCATGGTCCGACAAGTAGCCGGCGACCAAAGCCTCAGACAGTTTGTCTATATAACTGGCATTCAGACTACCCAGCGGGGTGGGAGGCCACCTGCTTTTCTACTGGGTTCAGTTCCACTTTAGAGTCCTGGGTGAGGGGCATCATGGATCCAGGGATATATCACAGATCTCCTCAGCACCACCAGCCATTTCTTCACTACCGCCCTTCCAATGTACTGCATAAAACACCAGTCCCTGCAGGGAGCTGTTCAGATCTTACTCCTTGCCAGGATTATCATCCTAGTGCCAGCAGATCAGGGTTCTCTTACAACCTATTTTTGGTTCAAAAACCAAACACTTTAAATTTTAAACCTAAAAACATTTTTGTTCCAGTGAGTAAGATCAGCAGCATGAAATAAGATGATTTCATGGCGTCTATGGAAGTCAAGGATGCCTACGTGCAAGTCCCAGTCTGGGAGGACCAACAATGTCTTCTCAGATTTGTGGTTCTGTTCCACTCTTTGCAGTTTTGGGCCTGTGGTCTGACTACAGCCACTCGAGTATTCACAAAAATTACAGATGTCATGAATGCGCTCCTGGGGGTATTGATTATCCATTACTTGGACAATCTTTTGAGGATGGCGGAGTCCCCAACTCTACTTCAGGCACATTACCAGGAAACGGCACAGGTCTTGGAGTCCCGCGGTTGGGTTATCAGAAATCCAACCTGGTTTTTCTGAGTTGTTGGATATCTGACAGCAGAAAGTGTTTCTTCCAGAAGACAACATAATACTTGTCAGACAGACTAATAGGGGATTTATAGGGGAGTGTTCTGTTCTCTTTGTATGTCCTGGGAACAGTGGTCTCATGTCTATGCAGTTTGCGCAGTTTCATTCAAGGGCTTTCCAGATTGAACTCACCTCAACATATAGCAGATTTCTCACCCTCCGAGGATGCATTGCTCACTCCACTAATGGTTGAAGGTCAGCAACCTCAATAGGACTCTCCCTTTGCCATATGGAACTGGACAATTGTAATGACAGGTGACAGTCTTCGGGGCTGGTATGCGGTCTTTCTTCATCACCATTTTCATGATATGTGCTTTGAGGCAGAGGACAAGCTTTAGATCAGTGTCCTAGAATTAAGGGCATTGTTAATCGCTGTAATTCATGGACTTCCTTGCAGAGAAAGCTCATAAGAGTTAAGTCAGACAATACAATTGTGGTTGTATAGCTTAACCATTAGGGTTGCACAAAGAGCTCCCTTGCAACGAAGGAAACCAACAGGATAATGGAATGGGTAGAACAAATTGTTCCGGCAATATTGGCAGTGTTCATATAGGGCGGAAAACTGGGAAGCCAATTATCTCAGGAGGCATATCCTGCATTCAGGAGAATGATCCATAAACCAGGAAGTTTTTTTAACAGATTGTTAACATATTGGGTCAACTGGAAATAGTCATGATGGCCTCTCGTCTGAGCCACAAGGTGGAGCATTTTTGCTCAAGGGTCAAGGATCTGCAAGTGTTTCTTGTAGATGCCATGACTCATCCATAGGCATTTTGTCTAATTTATTTTTTCCCGCCCGTGCTCAAAAAGGTAAAAAAAGATAGGGTTTGGATGCTGTTGATGGCACAGGGCTTACTAAGGCGGTCATGATACTCACATATTCTCAGGATCATCAGTGGGCCCTTCACGGCACCTTCCCTTAATGAAAGATCTGCTAACCTAGGGATCATTTTACCATCAGTGCTAAGTGTGATTGGATATGATGGTGTGAGCCATGATTCCTAAAAATAAGGGTTTTTCTCAGAGGATGATTAAAAACCATACTCAGGGCCAGCAAGCCTGTTTCATTCAAAAAATATAATAGGATCTGGAAGATCTATGTTTCTTGGTGTGAGAATAGGAAGTTTTCAGTGTCTTCTTTCCAGCTGGCCCCTCGCTTTTTGTTTATACAGGGTGGCTTGCATAATGGTTTGAAACCAGTCTGCTAAAGGTTCAGATCTCTGCACTGTTTCCTTCTTCTGTTAGAAGAGGTTCAGACTTTTTTACAGGGTGTGATGCATTTAAGACCACCATTACATCCTCTAGTCCTTTGGGACTTGAATTTAGGATGCTTTTTGCCATTTTCACAGCTTTTAGGGTGTCATAACTGAGCTTTGTCTTCTAACTCTTCTTGTCTTGCATTTCAAGTAGATAAGATTCCACTTAAATCAGGACATTGTGATTCTTGCATTGAGTCAGAATCGGTCCTCAGAGGACTGGATGTTAGGGCATTAAGGATATATAAAACAATAACGTGGGAAATGGTGCTCGTGAGTGCTATAACTGTGAAGATACCAAGTTTTCTGGCTCAATTCTACCCTCGTCACGCTGGCTGGCCACACACAGGTGCCTTACTATGCCAGGGAAGTGTACCCAGTGCCTTCTAGGATTCGTATAGTCACTCAGCCAAATGCAGTTAGAAAGTAAAGCAATACATTTATTGTAATAAAAACAATCCCTAGATTATTATGTACACACAGTAAATATATGCCAAGCAGGCTTACCACATCATCTGTCCCATACCCCACTAGCTTAAAGAGTTAGTCACGTGGCTGCCCAGACTTGACGACCCACGGATCTCTCTCAGCTGCATATCTCGAATATCTCGACTCTGGTAGAGAACGACAACTCAAAACCAGACCTTGCACCTTCCAGCAATAAAATCACAGAATGACCAACCCCCCACTTCCTGGAATGGCTCCTCATATATACAGTCTATTTTCCAACAGAGCTTTCCCCTCTCTGGGCACACCCCTGAGCCTTTCCTAGTTAAACTTTGGTCAGTGCTGGACTAGGGGAGTTTGGAGAGGTTAGTGAAGATGAGCAGTCCTTCCACATAACCTCTCTGCTAGATGGCCTGTCTGGACTAGTCTTGTGAGGACAATGGACACAAATTAGTTTTCTCCCTCCAGTATCTTGTAAGCTGATCCCTACCCATAACCCTCTGGCTCCACATTAAGGACAATGAATAGCAACCTCACTGCCTCATCCCAATATACAATATACATATTTACAATGAGCTACAATGTCCCCTTCTCCACATGTAATTAGACACTGCAGTTGTAGTCTGTTGAGCTGGGGAACAAAAGCAAGGGCTATAAAAAGTACTTGCTATAATCCACATTATGTGAGAAACGAAGAACAGGATGGTTACAGTGTTATCAAACTCGTTTTGTCACAATAACTGTGACAAACAAAATATACATAACTTGTTTATAAGAAATGTAAATTGTTCAATATTTCAGTCAAAACAGGAAAAATAATTAAATCAGGATGGTGTAAATTTCTTTTCTGGTCATGAAATACTTCTCCTTACATGCAGTGGGACATTTAAAAAAAAAACAAGAAAAAAAACGATATCATTGTGCAATTTGTATAAAAACCTAGTGAATCTAAAAATAAAATTAAAATGAAGTATCACCAGTGCTAACATATATACCAATATTTAAAGTTTCTGATAGACACACATGTGTATTTAATTCTGTGTTTATAATAATAAATATGCATTTTCTATTCTCTTTTGAATGAATCCATAAGACAGAAGAGGAAAAAATATATAATCTTTATTAGCAGAAAAATTCTGGATACAAGCATAGAAATGAATGCACTTTAAAATCTGTGACACCAATTTAGGCGGACTCTTACCACAGGTAGAAAATAAACATGTAGAGCTAGAATCTCATCAAGATGGAAACGAAAGGATGCCAGCAGTCGCTCCATGGATCGCGGGTTGAGAGTACACCTCTCAGACTGTCTGATCCCACTGCCATCACGTATAGATTTGTAATCTTTATCAAGGCTTGGGAGTAATGTTAGCAACATTGTATACATATAGTTCCTAACCAGTCAGATTTAACCAACCAATTTAGCGACATATTAAAATCTTTTTTTTTTTTTTAAATAAGGAATTAATATATTAATCGTCAGCAAAAACATTTTTTCTTTGTGCACAGTGTATAATGTGTTTTTATTTCCCCAAATGTTTGTTTTCTGCAAACAATTATGCAGATATTTTCAAATATTTATAATGTTAGCAAACATCATTTTCTGGTTTATAGTTTAATTGTTGTAAAATATGTATACATAACAAATTCAAGTAGTGGGTGTAGTTAAATCTGGGAGCTATTTCCTATGTACTTTTTATTGAATGAATCTAGTATGCAGAATAGCCTTCAATGAGTGCTGATTTCTCACAAAAATATTTTTATATGTAATTTAAATAAATATTGCTGTCATTTAATGATTATTGCCCCAGAGCAGATTGATTTCCTTATTGCACATTACAATTATCTTTCAACTGGATTAATTCTTGAGTTAAGTTAATTATTGCATTCTATTTCTGTATATTGCGCTATGTATAGTACGGTGTTGCACATGTGTGCAATGTTGTGGTCTGCTGTGTTATTTGCTATTAATGAGCAATAATCTATTTCCTATGTACATGCTATAAATACCATCTTGTGCATCTTTATTAGAGATGGGCGGGTCCGGTTCTCCGAGAACCGAACCCACCCGAACTTTGGGTATCCGAGTACCGAGCTGAGCAGCTCGGTACTCTCCCGCCAATTCCGAATCCAAATCGAGGCCGAACGTCATTGTGACGTCGTCGGATCTCGGGACTCGGTTCTCGCGATACTTCAACTTTATAAATACACGCCTCCACAGCAATCCATCGCCATTTGACAGAGGGAGAGAGCAGGGTGTAGTCATAGGCTAATTAGAGCAGGGACAGAGAAAGAATACAATATTGTTCTTGCAATTGCTCTAACCAAAATCGCTAGTGCAGAGAGGAGGATAGAGGTTTATTATTTTTTCTTCATATTTGGCACTCCCCAGCGCTTTTGGGTTGTCCCCCATAATTGTGCATTAATATTTCTGGCTGTCAAAAGTCATATCTGTCAGCAGTATCTACTCAATAAATGTTAGCACTCCTCAGTGTTTTTGGGGTGTCCTCTCTAATTGTGCATTAATATTTCTGGCTGTCAAAAGTCATATCTGTCAGCAGTATCTACTCAATAATTTTAAGCACTCCTCAGTGTTTTTGGGGTGTCCTCCCTAATTGTGCATTAATATTTCTGGCTGTCAAAAGTCATATCTGTCAGCAGTATCTACTCAATAAATGTTAGCACTCCTCAGTGTTTTTGGGGTGTCCTCTCTAATTGTGCATTAATATTTCTGGCTGTCAAAAGTCATATCTGTCAGCAGTATCTACTCAATAATTTTAAGCACTCCTCAGTGTTTTTGGGGTGTCCTCTCTAATTGTGCATTAATATTTCTGGCTGTCAAAAGTCATATCTGTCAGCAGTATCTACTCAATAAATTTTAGCACTCCTCTGTGTTTTTGGGGTGTCCTCCCTAATTGTGCATTAATATTTCTGGCTGTCAAAAGTCATATCTGTCAGCAGTATCTACGCAATGGATTCAAAGCAGTCCACATATGATCTAAATGAGCAACCAGGTTCTGTCACCAGTCCTGATGTTAGTGTTCCCAGTACGTCATCTGGCCAAGGCGATGTCAAACAACAGAGTGTTTTCAAATTAGTGCAAAAAACAAAAACCAAAAAAAAATTTACTGTATTGAAGCGAAAACGAAGTGTAACTGAGCAAAAGTTAAGTGACGATAAAAAAAAAATTGCAAGCATGCCATTCTACACACGCAGTGGCAAAGAGAGAATGAGGCCTTCACCTTTGGCTATTAGTGGCAGATCCCAAAAAGTTACCCAGCCTACAATTGGTGCACAACTACTGTTACGCGTCAAAGCTGAGCTGCAAGATACCAGTGAGGCATTACAGGAGAATATTTGCTCTGATTCACAAATGACAACAATCCCTGTGGAGAGTCCATCCAACAGTGGGATGTCTAATCGTGAGCATTCTGCTGATGTGTGCCTTAATAGCCCGAGTGTAGCCGGTGATACCCAAATTGAGGATGCCACTTTGGAATTAGAAGAGGATGAGGGGGAGATTTGTGTAGGCGACGAGGGCGCTAATGAGGATGTTGATGAGGATGAGGTTGTTTGTGTAAGTCCTGCACCAGTGGCAGCAGTTCTGGCACGTGACAAGAAAAAGGCCATTGTCATGCCTGGGCATAAAACAAAAAAATCCACTTCTTATGTGTGGAATTATTTCTACCCAAATCCAGACAACAATTGTATAGCCATTTGTAGTGTATGTGAAGCCACAGTCAGTCGAGGGAGGGACCTTAACCATCTTGGAACCTCGTCTATGTTACGCCATTTAACGAGAGTTCATGGCAAAGTGTTGGGAAAAGCTGAAAGTTCTTCCCAAAAGAATACAAGCACTCCCTCATCAGCTAAGACCCTCCGCTCACCGACATACCGACGGCCACAAAATACACCCACCACACCATCCTCATCAATATCCTCAGTAGCGCTCGGAGTTAGCCCGGCATCCCACTTAAGGCTGGATGACTCCGGCACTATTATTGATTCCTCTGAAGAAAGCGTTAGTCCTGCTGCTGCTGTTGCTGCTGCTGGGGGTGAATCGTCATCCCAGAGGCAGGTGAATAAAATGAGCAGTCCTACATTTCAGCAATTAACTGTGAAACAATCCTTTGCGAGGGGAAGCAAATATGACAGCAGTCACCCAGTCGCCAAGCGAATCACAGACGCCATGGCTGCAATGTTAGTGTTAGATCTGCGTCCAATCTCCACCATAAACGCAGCTGGTTTTTCACAGTTAATTGAGGTTTTGTGTCCGCGTTACAGAATTCCATCGCGACACCATTTCTCCCGTAAAGCTATTCCACAACTATACCAAAAAGTGTGTAAAAATGTAGAGATTGCGCTGAAAAATGCCATTCTGCCCACTGTTCACTTAACCACAGATATGTGGACAAGTGGAAGTGGCCAAACCAAAGACTATATGACTGTGACAGCCCACTGGGTTGGTCATTCACCTTCACCAGCAGGAACAGCAGCAGCATGTACACCACTACGTAACATTTGTCACAGGCAGGCCACTCTTTGTATCACCGGCTTCACTAACAGGCATACGGCTGACAATTTGTTACGCAAACTGAGAGATGTGATTGATGCATGGCTTATACCACTCGGACTCTCCCCAGGGTATGTCATTTCAGATAACGCCAACAATATAGTGCGAGCATTACAGCTGGGTGATTTCCAACATATTCCCTGTTTTGCTCACACCATCAACTTGGTGGTGCAGAGCTTCCTACGAAACAACCGTGAGGTGCAGGAGATGCTTTCGGTGGCCCGTAAAATTTCAGGCCATTTCAGGCATTCAGCCACAGCATGTAGGAGATTACAGCAGCTCCAAGAGCAGTTTAACTTGCCCTGCCACCAACTTAAGCAAGAGGTGGTAACTCGGTGGAATTCCACCCTGTACATGCTTCAGAGGATGGAGGAACAGCGCAAAGCCATCCAAGCATATTGCACAAGTCATGACATTGGGAAAGGAGGGGGGATGTATTTCACTCTTGCACAGTGGGGAATCCTTTCAGTGCTGTGCAAGGTGCTGAAACCATTTGAAGTTGTGACATGTGAGGTCAGTGCAGACTCTGCTAGTTTGAGCCAAGTCATTCCTTTAATTAGACTATTGGAAAAGCAGCTTGAGAAAATGAAGGAGGAGCTGAAAGCAAGCAATTCAGCAAAGTATGTTGGCCTTGTCGATCAAGTACTTAATTCGCTTCACAATGATCCTCGAGTTATTAAGATCTTGAACTCGGATCAGTACGTTTTGGCCACTGTGCTTGATCCAAGGTTTAAAACCTACATTGAGTCTTTACTTGTAAATGAGCGAGATGTGAACTTTTGCAAGGAGCTATTGCTCAGCAAGTTGGCCGCTGAACTGGGCCTCGGCTTGACGACGTGTCCTCCTTCACTTTCTCAAGCTGTTGCTCGTAAAAAATTAAATTTCCAAAAAAGAAGCAGGGAAGACACAGGGGGCAGACGAGAACAATTTAACATCTGGGCTGGTTTGAAGGATTTTTCAAAACAAAGTGTCACTTTGCCCATAAGTCCATCCAATATGAGTATAAACATGCAAAGGATGGTGGAGGATTACTTTCAAGAGGTAGTTGATATGGAAATGTCAGACAGTCCCTTTCCTTACTGGGAAGAAAAGCAAGCTATTTGGAAACCCATGTACAAACTTGCTTTGCAATACCTAAGCTGCCCACCCTCCAGTGTGTACTCTGAACGAGTGTTCAGCACAGCAGGGAACTTAGTCAGTGATCGCCGTAGAAGGTTACTTCCCAAAAATGTGGAGAAAATGATGTTTATAAAAATGAACTACATCTTCCACGAGGAAGGCCTTCACCATCCAAGACATGCAAGCACTGACTGTTCTCTAATGGCGGATTCAAGCGGCGATGAATTGATAGTCTGTGATGATGACGATAACACTGATGAGGGTGAGGATGAAGCTGAAGATGATGCCGATAACATCTTTTTAAAACTTTCTATGTAAGTGTAGGGTGCAATCTACCCCCAAAGAGGAAAGGGACTTGTGGCATTTCCATATCACATACCATCTTGAAAGGCTGCTGTTAGGGCAATTTATCCTTAAGGGTAGGGTGTCATAGACAGAGTGACCCTAAACTGGCTTTGTCCATTTTTCATAATATTGTACAGTCTATAATGGCTGAATTTTTTAGTATTTTATACAAGTGGAGGGGGGCCTAGAGAGACAGAAACCAAACTGGCTTTCTCCATGTCAATTAATATTGTACAGTCTATAATGGCTGAATTTTTTAGTATTTTATACAAGTGGAGGGGGGCCTAGAGAGACAGAAACCAAACTGTCTTTCTCCATGTCAATTAATATTGTACAGTCTATAATGGCTGAATTTTTTAGTATTTTATACAAGTGGAGGGGGGCCTAGAGAGACAGAAACCAAACTGGCTTTCTCCATGTCAATTAATATTGTACAGTCTATAATGGCTGAATTTTTTAGTATTTTATACAAGTGGAGGGGGGCCTAGAGAGACAGAAACCAAACTGTCTTTCTCCATGTCAATTAATATTGTACAGTCTATAATGGCTGAATTTTTTAGTATTTTATACAAGTGGAGGGGGGCCTAGAGAGACAGAAACCAAACTGGCTTTCTCCATGTCAATTAATATTGTACAGTCTATAATGGCTGAATTTTTTAGTATTTTATACAAGTGGAGGGGGGCCTAGAGAGACAGAAACCAAACTGGCTTTCTCCATGTCAATTAATATTGTACAGTCTATAATGGCTGAATTTTTTAGTATTTTATACAAGTGGAGGGGGGCCTAGAGAGACAGAAACCAAACTGGCTTTCTCCATGTCAATTAATATTGTACAGTCTATAATGGCTGAATTTTTTAGTATTTTATACAAGTGGAGGGGGGCCTAGAGAGACAGAAACCAAACTGGCTTTCTCCATGTCAATTAATATTGTACAGTCTATAATGGCTGAATTTTTTGGTATTTTATACAAGTGGAGGGGGGCCTTGAGAGACAGAAACCAAACTGGCTTTTTCCATTTCTTTACATATTTAACTATAAGTGTAGGGTGTAATATACATTCAAAGACGATGGCTGCATTGCCAATATGCATAGATGGAGAGGAAGACAATCTGTTTTGTGTGTAGAATAGGCCTACCAACGAAGAATTAAACTGTTTTTTGGGATGATTTATTACCTCAACAATTAGATTACTTGTCTCTAAAACAGTTGGAGCACTAAATTGGGTTAATTTAGGCCCAAAAACATGGATTTTCCCAAAAAATAGCAAAACAAAACCAAACAAAACCAAAACCAAAACCAAAACACGCAATGGAGGTTTTGCAAAACCAAAACCAAAACCAAAACACGACGGTAATCCAGATCCAAAACCGAATCCAAAACCAAAACACGGGGGTCAGTGACCATCTCTAATCTTTATAGCTATCTGCTTTCTAAGCTGTGCCATGTTTTCATCCTGTATTTTGGAATGTATTTGTTGCATTTCCTGTAGAAACCCTGCTTACTATCTCCTGCTTTTTCTTCTTTGTGCTGCTTCTTTTTTGTCTTAAAGAAATCAGAGCTTTTTCTTCTCCTACTTCTATTGCTCCTCCTGGCCGCATCGCCATTCCTCCTCCAAAACCCCGGCGCTCCAAAAAAGGTCTGTCTTTCCTTCTGCTGCTCAATGTCCTCCATATGCTTTGCTTGACCGTAGTTGCTATAGATGTAGTTAAACTCTTATTTGTTTATTGTACCGGAAAGCAGCAAAAATGTTTTTTGATGCCTGTTTTAAATTTCCAATCCACATGGTAATTGGAGCAAATTTCATTTCTTTTTTACCTGGGGGCATTTTATGAAGAAAGATGAGTGGAATTATTATAGGATTTGATGGAGCAATGTAGATCACATGGTGCAGTTCAGGAGAAAACTTACAGATCTGAAAAGAGGATGGGATTATACTGAAGTAATTTATAGCTACTATGACTTTTGAATTGAGCATTTCCCTTCCAATCATGACACCCTTTTTTATTACATGTGTAGACCATCAATATACCTGGTTGCAGTGCAGTCCTATATATTGTAAGCAGTAACTGATTTAAAACTATGATATCTGCTTGCATTGTAGTGAATAATGCAACACCAAAACATTGCTGCAGTCAGTAAGTTTATTATTGTTTAAAAGTTTTAAATGTGAAATGGACAATATTTTGGGTATAAAAATGGATTATACTAAATCTGTGATATTTGGCCTGAAAATAGCAGATTTATAATTAGTTCTGTTTTCTATTTATATTTGCAGTGCAGTTGACTTCTGTTCAAGAGGAGAATAATGCAGCAGGTGAATACCATTCATACATATTACAAATACACTAAAATGGCCTAACCACAAATCTGTGTTCCTAACACAAGTACATGAAAACAGATGTAAATATGAAAAGGATCTTACTCAAGACCAATTATTTTTACATGTATGTAACTTGCGTTACGTCCAGTACAATGCAACAAGAAGTTTTTCTTAATGTTTTTTGTTGTATTGTACTGCGATCATCAATGCTGTCGAAAACATAAATTCATCTGAAGATTGTAAACTCAATAAGATAAGTTAAGACGGGTTTCCACTTCCGTTTAGCCTCAACAAGATACTGGTAGGTTAATTGACTGCTAACAAATTGACTCTAGTCTGTCTGTGTGTGTCTGTCTGTCCGTGTGTGTCTGTCGTTCTCTGCGTCTGTGTGTATGTTAGGGAATTTAGACTGTAAGCCCCAATGGGGCAGGGACTGATGTGAGTGAGTTCTCTGTACAGCGATGCAGAATTAGTGGCGCTATATAAATAAATGGTAATAATAATAATAATCCCGTTTTGTCACAGATGCCTGTTTAAAAAAACACAGATTAAATACACTTGTAAGCTCATGTCAAACGCAACATGGTTTACATGTGTTTTTACTTGTATTTTAAAAAACACATTGCAAACGCCAGTGTGTGTATAAATCCTTAGAGTTCTGACAGATGCACAAATGTGTCATAATGCACAGTATGGAGGTTTGTGCTTGTCATACACCCTTTCTTAATTACCTTGGTTCTTGAACTATACATTGTTTGTAAAGTTGTATAGAGCATACTTGCCAACTTATGGCAGTCGGCGTCAGGGAGCTGCCGGGGTGGAGGTGGGTGGGGGTGAAGGGGTCGGTGCATTTTGGGTTTAATTCTGCCCACTTTACTTGGAAGTGGACAGATGCAGGAGGCTGCTGTACTCTCCCGGGAGACCCACCCATAATCCAGGAGTCTCCCAGACATTCCGTGAGAGTTGGCAAGCATGGTATAGAGTGTGAATGAGATGCTGCAAGTTAGGACATTACTCTGCACACAAAGGCAGCCTCTATACAGACATCTCTCACACAATACCATAGATTTTATACAAACCTGCTTATATAAGAACAGTACTCAATTTAGATCAAGTCACTGAAGCATTTGTATGATGGCAGTTTGTCCATCTACCAAATATGTTAGTTAATATCTGCAAATATCAATGGCTAGTGTAAGTCAATTTTTAATAAGCAAGAGTCGTTAATTAAATTGAGTCATTTTGAAATAGTTGTTATTTTAGGATCATCGATGCATAAGCAGTGGCTTTGATAGTAGAACACAGAATAAGAAGGAAGAAAAGTCTGTCTTTAGTTAACTGAATAGACTCAACCAATAATCATAACAGACATATCTCAGGAGTGTGGAGAGCTGGGTAGAAAGGTTGTAGCTGATAAATGAGAGAACCAAATTCCAAAAGAAGCTCCTATCCATTCCACTTTTGAAGCATAATAGATCTGTAATGCTCTTATGGGCAAGTTTGACTGGACTAAAGTATGCTCTATAAAAACAGCACATTTGAATAGGCTTTTCTCTTCATAAACAAATGGTGGTTAAGGAGTCCAGAGTTTTGTCCTAATCATTATTCATCAAGTGGGTCAAATCAGAGCTCCATTCAAGTTTGGTAAGGTTTAAACTGTCAAAGTTGGGTGAACAAAAAAAATCTAATGGATCAATCACTCCTATTATAGCTAAAGGTTTCTTGAAAATAAAAAAAAAACTGCAGACAAATGTATATTTTTAGTGATCAATCAATCCCCCAATCTCTTTCTCCTTAACTGCTCTGCTTAGTGGCAGGAGTTCTTCATGAAATACTTTTCAGTCTGTCATTGCTACCATGCTTAGTAGGGAATTCCACAGTCTAGCTCTCCTTACAATTAAGAACTACTTTTATTGCTGATGTTAAAACTGCCTGTCTTCCAGCTGCAATGTATGTGTTTTTATAAATTGCATATGGAACCTTGTTTTGTATAGCCCTGCAAAACCTGCTATTTTACCCAAATCTTTCTATGTCTTGGTTAATAATCTTACATAGAAGTGTCCTATATAAATGTTATAATAATCATTGAGGTACGCTAATAACTTTACCCCCATCTGTTTCATTTATAAGAGCTGTCTGCTTGCTGTCCTTCAGCCAGTCATCTACCCATGTGCACTTACAGCCCTAAACCTAGTAATTATACATGGGTTTTTAGATGATAGCAAATGTTATTCCATTGTTTGATATTGTTTTGATTGTCAGCTATAGATAAACATCCGAAGAAAAGAAATTCTGATATGAGCACCTCCAGACCAATGATGGCTATATTTGATTATAATCCGAGAGACAGTTCTCCAAACCTGGATGCTGAGGTACATGTTTTTATTGTTTTTGTGTTTTTATTGTGCGTAATAGACAGTAACATCTGGGATCGTTCCCAATTAGCTTCCTTATTAGGTAACACCCCTTTGCACAATTTAACGCTACTTTGTGCCTCAAACAATACACCTTTCTTAGCCTCATTAAAAAATAGTATTATGCACTCAGATATGAGTCAGTAGACACTGAAGGAGCACACAATGGAGATAAACATTAGGTGAGAGTACAGGTGGCTGAGAAGGCAAATCTGAGAGCGATACAGAGGCCTGAAAAGGAACAGTAATTTAAATTAGGATGGCCGCAAGGCAGGCGCGGGCTGGGAGAGGCGTGGCCGGGGGGCACACAGGCGGCCGCATCCCCTGTCATGTGATGCGGCCGCCTGTGTGCTGACACGGCCGCATCTGATGTCATCAGATGCGGCCGCGGGGGAAAGCATAGTATTTTGCAGCCGGGGGGGCGGCCGGCCGGCCTACCCCCCGGCCCGAATAGCGGCCTGACCGAGCGGCCTGGGGGGGGCGATGCCCCCCTGCCTCCCGGGCCAGCCCGCCCCTGCCGCAAGGGACACCAGAGCACTGAAGGTACTGAAAAGGTATAGATGAAATGGGTACAGTGGGCTGAAAGGGAAGACATGAGAAAAACACAGTAGGCTGAAAAGGGATAGATGACAGAGGTACAGTGGGTTGAAATGGGATATATGTGAGAGATCTGATGGGTTGAAGAGGAATCGATGAGTGAGATACAGTGAATTGAAGGGGGATTGATGAAATAAATACAGTGGGTTGAAAGGGAATAGATAAGAGATATTTAAGGCTGAACATGGATAAATTAGATGAGGGAGATATTGAGGGCTGAAGAGGGATACATGAGAGAGATTCAGTGGACTGAAGAGGGGTATATATGAGAGATCATGGCCTGATAAAGGGGAGAGATGAAAGACAGAGTGGGTTGAAAGAACATACATAAGAGAGGTACAGTGGGCTGAAAGGACATACGGTAGATGAGAAAGATAATGGGTTCAAAGGTGATTGTGAAGATTCCGGGTTATCTGGCCCAATTCTACTCATTTCACGCTGGCTGATCACCCAGAGGTACCTTACAATGCCAGGGAAGCCTGCCCAGTACCTTCTAATGCAGGCAAGTGCAGTTAGAAAAGTAAAACAGTGCATTAATTGTAATAAAAGCAATCACTAGAATACTATGGTCAAACACTAAATAAATGCCAGACAGGCTTACCACATTATCTGCTCACTAGCTTAAGGAGTTAGTCACCCTTATGTCTTGACTTGCAGAAGCCAAGACCTGGAGTTCTTCTCAGCTGCAGATGTACAAGCAGAATGCTCAGTCCAGCAGAAGCCTAAACCTCAATGCTGGAGTTCTTCACAGGATCAAATTAAAAAAGACACAACCTTCCCTGTGTCTCACTCTATCCTCTATACCCTGTAGTTTTTCCAAGCTCTAGGGGCTGCATCAGGGGTGACCTTAGATAGTGGGATCCTCTGAGAGTGGCTGTTTGTCAAAATGGGCTGGACCCTACATGATCCTTACCCATAAACCACCTGGTTTCAATTTTAAAACAATGCTTGACAGCATTACTGCAATAACAAGAAACACATTTTTACAATGGGTAACATACAATGAAAAAGTCTCCTATATAGGCATGGCTACAATGTTCCCTTATCCACATGTAATTAGACATTGCATTTGAACTCTGGTGAGCTGAGGAACATTAACAGGGCTAAAAAAAACTACATGTTATGCTCCACATTTTGCGAGAAACAAGGGTCAGGATGGTTAAGGGGATATCAACATTGTTTTATCACAGGGGTATATATGGGACATAGTCAGATGAGAGAGAACACAGTGAAACAAAGAGGGATAGATCTAAGAAGAAGTAGGCTGAAGTCAGGGCCTTCATAACAACATTTTGGGCCCCTGGGTAAAGCTTTGCACTGGGGTCCCTAGCTACACAACCACTCACAGGAATACAAATTTTAATTATCGATCAAATTAAGCTTATATTTATTGTTGCCTACAACAAAATCAGCGTTTAAACATTAAAAAACATGCTGTACTACAGATATTAATCCACATAAACATTTTTTTTATTAAACAAAATAATTACAAACTATGAATTATACAATCTATACAAAATATGCCTAGCGCTGTATTGAAAAAACGCCTTTAATCAAGGCAAAATTAACTGCAGAAAAAAATTAAATTGCCAACATGCCATCCTACACACGCAGTGACAAGGAAAGAATCAGGCCTTCGCCTTTCTGTATAATGTTCTGCAACTGTCGTTGAGGCATCGTCTTGTAAGGTCAGTCATGACTATGCAAGACCTTGTCACTCTGACTCAAAAAGTGGTGCCCAAATACTTTTAAGTGTAAAAGTAAAGCTGGGAAAAAACAGTAATGCATTAGAAAAAAATCACAAATCCCTGGAGAGTGCTATGTGTAAGCCTGATCTTTCTAATACTGTACTCATAAAGAAGCCTCCTTTCAGTATTTCTGCAGATGTGTGGATGAGCTGCCCAAGTGTAGCCGATGTTACACAAATTGAGGATGCCACTTTAGAATTGCAACAGGATGAGTGGGATATTTGTGTAGCCGACAACGGCGCTAATGAGGATGTTGATGATGTTTGTGTAAGTCCTGCAGCAGTGGAAGCAGTTCTTGCCAGTGATAAGAAAAAGGTCATTGTCATGCTTGGGCATAATACCAAAAAATCCACCTCTTATGTCTGGAATTATTTTTACCCAAATCCTGCCAACAGTTGTCTAGCCATTGGTAGTGTATGTAAAGCCACAGTCAGTAGAGGTAGGGACCTTAACCATCTAGGAACCTCGTCCATGTTACACCATTTAAAGAGAGTTCATTTGCAGCTTTTGGGAAAATCAGAAACTTCTGCTAAAAAAATAACAAGCAGTCCAGCATCAGCTAGCTCCCTTCTCTCACCTAGATCCCAGCACCTGCAATCTACACCCACAACACCGTCCTCATCAATATCGTCACTAGTGATTGGATTTAGTCCTGCATCCAAGTTGCTAAGGCTAGATGATTCCTCCACTATCCAGGATTCCTCAGCGGTATTATTTTAGCGTTCGTGCCCGTGCTGCTGGGGGTGGATCTTCATCCCAGAAGCAGGCAAAGAAGACGACTACTAGTAATTTGCAACAATTGACTGTTAAACAATCCTTTGAAAGAGGAAGCAAGTATGTAAGCGTTCACCAAGTCGCAAAGCAGATCATAGACGCCATGGCGCCTATGCTAGTATCAGATCTGCATCCAATATCCACTATTAATGTGGCTGGTATTAATTGAGTTCTTGTGTCCCTGTTACCAAATTCCGTTGCCACACCATTTTACTAGAAAAGCTATTCCTCACCTCTACCAGAAGGTTCGTAAAAACATAATTATTGGGCTACAAAATGCCATTCTACCGACTGTACACTTAACCACAAATATGTGGATAAGCAGAACTGGGCAAACTTAAGATTATATGACTGTGACAGCCCACTGGGTTGGTGATTCGCCTTCACAAGCATGAACAGCAGCAGCATGTACCCAACTATGTCAGATTTTTCCAAGGCAGGCTACTCTGTATCACCGGCTTCAATAAGAAGCATACAGCTGGCAATCTGTTACAAAAACTAAGAGATGTCATTGATACATGGCTTATCCCACTTGGACTCTCCTCAGGATATGTCATTTCTGATAACGCCACCAATATTCTGAGAGCATTACAGCTTTTCGAATTATATCACATTCCCTGTTTTGCTCACATAATTAAGTTTGTGGTGCAGAGCTTTTTGAAAAATTACAGGGACGTGCAGGAGATGCTGCCTGTGGCCTGTAAAATTTCGGGTCATTTGTGGCATTCTGCAACAGCATGTAGGAGATTGCAGCAGCTACAAGAACAATTTAATTTTCCCTGCCACCAACTAAAGCAAAAGGTGGTAATAAGGTGGAATTCCACCCTTTATATGCTTTTGAGGATGGAGGTACAGCGAAAAGCCATCCATGCTTACTCCACAAGGGGGAATGTATTTTAGTCCAGCGCAGTGGAGAATAGACGTGTTGTGCAAGGTGCTGAAATCATTCAAAGCACTCACCTGGGAAGTGAGTTCAGACACTGCTAGCTTGAGCCAAGTGACTCCCTTAATTAGACTTTTGGAAAAGCAGCTTGAGAAACTGAAGGAGGAGATGAAACAAAGCAATTATGCTAAGTATTTCTGACTTGAAGATCAAGTACTTTATTCTCTTCGCCAGGATCTAAGAATTATCAAAATCTTGACATCGGATCACTTCATTTTGGCAACTGTGCTTGATCCTAGGTTTAAGAGCTAGGTCTTCTGTTTGCTTCCAACTGACCTAGATCTCGCGATGCAATGAGCTCCTGGTGAGCAAGTTGACAGCTCAAGTGGTCTCCCCTCCAGTTTCTCAGGCAACTGCTGCTTGGAAATAGCGTAGTTTTACCAAGAGACACAGGGATGATGCAGATGACTTAGCACAACGTTTTGACGTCTGGTCTAAAAGAATTGACTAAAAAGCATGACACTTTGCAATACCTAAGCTGCCCACCCTCCAGTGGGTACTCAGAAAGAGTATTCAGCACAGCCGGAAATCTTGTCAGTGATCGGCGTAGGAGGCTACTTCCTAAACATGTGTAAAAGATGATGTTCAACAAAATGAACTACAAATTCCACCAGGAAGGCCTTTACCGCCAAATACATCAAAGTACAGAGACTTCTATAATGGTGGATTTCAGCGGGGATGAATTAATATTGTGTAAGGGTAATGTACACACTGATGAGGCTGAGAATGATTAACAACATCTTGCCACTGTAGAGTTCATTCAGAGTTCTGTTAGATTAGCTGCATTAAGCCCATTGTTAGTTTGTTTTGTGGAGGCCCAAACAAACCTAGCACTTCAGCCACAAAACTGGCATTCCTTGTCGCTAAGGTGCTTGGTTTATTAAAGTGTGCATGTCCTTTTTAAGATTCAACAGAAGGGTGGGTGGGAGGGCCCACATCATCTTGCACCACTTTTCCTTTCAGCTACCACTGTGTGCCAATGTTACCTGCATGTGGTATAAACTGTTGTGTGCTTTACAAAACTTAGCTTTCACCAAGACAACCATGATGATGCAGATGACTCAGCACAACATTTTGATATCTGGTATGGTCTACTCTAAAAGAATTGACCAAAATTAGTGGCACATCTGCCGTAACTCCACCTGATCCTACTATCAACATCCAAAGAATGGTGGAGAATTATTTTAATGACAGCGTACAAATAGACATGTCAGCCAGCCCCTTTACATACTGGGAGGAAAAAAAAGGCAATTTGGAGACCCATATACAAACTCTTTGCAATACCTAAGCCCTCCAGTTTATACTCAGTTTTCAGCACAGCAGGGAACCTTGTCAGTGATTGGCGTAGGAGGCTACTTTCTAAAATGTGTAAAAGATGACATTCATCAAAATGAACTGCAAATTCCATGAGGAAGGCCTTTACCACCAATTACATTAAAGTACAGAGACTTCTGCAGTGGTAGATTCCACCATGGATGATTTAATATTGTGTGAGGATGATGAACACACTGATGATGGTGAGGATGATGACAACAACATCTTGCCACTGTAGAGTTCATTGACAGCACTGTTGGGCTAAAGGCAGCTAAGCTATTGGTAGCTTGTTTTTTGGGGGCCCAAATAAACCATGCATTTCAGCCACAAAAGAGCTTGCTTTGTTAAACTTTACATGTCCTTTTTAATATCTAACATAAGGGTTGGTCGATGGCAAAGCCAAAGGACAACTTCATCTTGCATCACTTTTCTTTTCTGCCACTGCTGTTTGACAATGACAGCGTGCTACATGTGCTATGAACTGCCGTGTGTTTAAGGTGTTGCCCTAGTGCTTAGTAACCAGCCAGCTCGCTGCAGTCTTTGGCCGAAAGTGAATGAAAATAATATTGTGACTTGTGAGGTGTTCAAAATTGACTGGAAATTAGTGTTATTGAGGTTAGTAATAATGTAGGGACAAAAAAGAGCAAAATGATGTGATTGTTTTAGCATATTTTAGCAATTTTTAAGAAAAATACAGATCCAAAACCATAACACGTGAGGGCAGTTTTACCAAAACAAGTTAATACACATTCAAAACACGGGGGTCAGTGAACATCTCTAGTATTAATAGGAAAGCCTCTTACAGTGTTTAATTGTTCTCTGTGCAAGAGTGGAAAAATATTTCTGAGACTAAGGCTTTATGAGGCTGTTTGATTATTTGTTGGAGACTGCAAAATGGGTTAGTCCACAGTTTCTCCAAGTTCTAACTGGTAAATGTGGGTTTTGTGGAAGTGTTGCCAGTAATGTCTTGCAGTCAGCGGTCTATTTGTTCTTGGACACTAGATCTAACTAGATATCTTTTTGCATCTCATTTGATAACTGCAATTGCTGGACATACAGTAACTTGAATCTCGTAGATCTCAGTTTGAGTTTGAAGAAATAATGTATGAGTGGACTCAGGAGTGTGCACTTTAAGTTAATCTTACTGTTGACAGAAGCTCCTCGTGTTTTTGTTTTTTAAAGTCCCCAAGGAGTTGGGCTTAATTTTGGGCTGCAGCTATTATTTTACTTTACAGGTAATGGTCTGCTCTGGGAACTTATTGCCAGTGGCAGACCTCAGAGATGTGGGAGGTGAGAGCCTCTCTATTGTTCCAGTAGCTTTCGCCACTATAGCTTCTCAATAGTGCACAGTCTGACTAGCACTGCCAGTTCAGCATGGAGCACCGTGTTTTCAAGATGGAGCGTACCAAGCTGCTCATTAGTCGAAGGGGATACTTGGTCCACATTGCAGCTCGGCAACGGGAGCCAAGGGATGGAATGCAGTTGCAAGCATAGAAACCACCGCTAATGGCCATAGATATACAAGGGAGCCGGCTGTCTGCCAGACAGCTGTACGAAAGGGTCAGTCAGGGGAGGAGCCCGAGAGCTCAGATCAGTGCTTCCCTCCTTTAGATGGTCTCTTCTCTTGGTGCCATTCTAAAGCATTGACACAGTTACAGACACTCCTGAGAGGATCTAGGACGGGACACTGCTGCATCTAATTCTGCAGAAACTCATTATTGTACCTCTCTCCAGCCCTTTGGCTCAGAACTGGAAAAAAATAGTGGGACCCAGGTACACCAATCTACTGTTCAGAGAAGACTGGCCAGAAGGCCGTACTATGGAATTACATGGAGAGACAGAAGGATCTGAGAAAGCCTACAGCCACTAAAGATCTGTAGTTAGTTCTCTAAGATGTTTGGAACAATCTCCCTGCTGTGTTCCTTCAAAAACTGTGTGTAAGTGTACCTAGAAGAATAGATGCTCTTTTAAAGGCAAAGAGTGGTGACACCAAATATTTATTTGATTTAGATTTCTCTTCTGTTCATTCACTTTGAATTTTGTTAATTGATAAAAATAAACTATTAGCACTATTTTTGAAAGTATTCTTACTTTGCAGCATAATTTCCACACCTGCCTAAAACTTTTGCACAGTAATGTATAAATTAATTTTTTTTCTATTTTTTTCTGTGCACAGTCAGTTTTTTCAATATACTGGCCTGTGGCTTGGGGGGGGATTAAGTATGTAATATAGTTGGTAATACAGCCATGGATACATTGGGGGCTACTGCTCTTGGCCTGTGAAGAACTTACCATCTTTACTCACACGCATTTTTCTGGGTCCTTGTATGTATGAGATTCTCTCTGTTTTCTTGCTTTTTACTTTCTGTGTATTGAGTTTGCAGGTACTCAATCAGTACTCTTGCAACTGTGTGTTTACTGGACAATGTCCAACAAGGTTAAGGCACCTAGGGTTAAATATTTTACCTGTGCCAAATGTAAGGCCAAGCTACCCAGAGGACAACAGAACCCAGGTGCAACTTGTGCTCCTCTATATGGAAAAACCTCTGTGGTCAGCTGCACTGGGACAGTCTGTGGCAGCACTAGTTCAGCTGCTTGCTTGTCTGACAGAGATACCTACACTGTCTGCGGTTGTCACGCTAGCTCTTGTACCAGTGGCCCCTATTTCAGCCGGTGCTCTGGCTGATGTCGTGGTGGGTATGGGTTCTTTCGTCCCTCAAGGCCCTTCTGTTTCCCAGGCGGAACCTGGTCCACTTCCTTGGTATGGAGCCTGGAAAAAATGAAATAATTTCTTGAGTTACCTAGTCCTCACGCGCCTCGTAAGCGGCACTGAGCCACTCATACTCTCTTATATGTCTTTGACTCAAAAGGGTCATCTGAAGAGAAATGTGATTATTTGGGGACTCTGACTGTCAACAATTTGTGGGCTTGGAGGAACCTTCCAGGTGTCCGGGGGTCGAGGATTTGGTCCTGGCCGTCTTTCGAGCTTTAGATTTATTGGACTTGGATGACACTAAAGCATCTGAACCTGGCCAGTTCAAGTGGAAGAAAAAGCGGGTTGTCTGCTTTCCTCCTTCTGCTGAGTTTACTGATCTGAACAGGTGCCTAGGTTGGACACACCAGTAGCACGTTTGGTGCGACATACCACTCTCCTAGTACCTGGCTCGGCTGCACTTAAAGATGGCACAGATCGCATAGGTAGAGAGGGCTTCTTGACACCCAGCTATGTGGCGGCAGGTCCATCACTAAGGCCAATGCTATCTTCAGCTTCATTGGCAAGAGCGATGAAGACCTGGTTAGATCAACTTGCAGACGATCTTCATAACCCTGAATTGGTTCCACTAGTACTGCAATTGATGGAAGCCTCAGGGTATCTTTGAGGCAGCTCAGAATGCCGCATCTATTTCATCCTACATTTGAGCATCAGCCAGCACAGCCAGGATAACTTTATGTTTGCGTTCCTGGGATGCTGATACGAAATTTAAAACATCTTTGGAGTCTCTTTCCTTTTGCAGGTTCTGTTCTCTTTGGTTCGGAGCTGGATGACATCATATTTCAGGCTACGGGACATAAGAGCTCTTTCCTCCCTGGTTTGGGTCATTTCGTCAGCCCTTTTGAGGTGGCTCTGCTCCCCTGGGGCAGAACTTCAAAGGTAGCCTCTTGCGCTCAGAGGGGCAGGTCCTCCTATTCTGCAAGACATCCAGGGCCTATGACCCCTGACCAACTTGCAGCGTGACTGGGTCCCTACCCTATTGGCCCTATTGGGCCTGGTGTGCAGGTGTCCAGCGCATGGCGGTGGGTCGGAGATATCGTCTGCCTTCTCACGTGACCACCTTCATTGTCTCTTTCATCACCTTCCTTGGCTGGCTTTAACAGCGTAGCTAATGAAGGCCAGCCTCTGGAGGTCCAGGGGATTTTCCTACCGTTTGGTAAATACTATATTGGGGGCTGCAAAGCCAGTCTGCGCCAACAATTACCACAGAATATGGCAGACTTACATACATTGGTGCAAGCGAAGGGCCTGTCAAACTGCGACCTTTTGTCCCTCCAGGTTCCTTGCCTTCCTGCAGGATGGATTGGATGCGGGCCTCCAACTCAGCTACTTGAAAATACAGGTGTTAGCCCTTTCAATCTATTTTCAGAGGAGGCTGGTTGGGTTTTCTGGACATACAAGACCTTCATGGAGGGGGTTCTGCACATCCAACTTCTTTACATGCCCCCCCATGGCAGCATGGAACCTGAACTTGGTTCTTGAGTTCCTACTGACTTCTCCATTTGAACTGTTGGAGATGATTTGAGTTCCAGTTCCTGACTTGGAAAGTGGTTTTTCGCCTTGCTATCACTTTCGCAAGGAGAGTTTCAGAGTTTTGTTCTTTTTCTTTGCCGTTCATCCTTTCTGATGTTCCATGAGGACAGAGCTGTGTTGCACACAGTTCCCTCCTTCCAGTCCAAGGTTGTTTCCGGTTTTCACCTCAATCAGGAGATTGTGGTCCTGGTTTTCCAGGAGGTGGCGGCCTCTTCAGGTCAGGGCTCCTTAGCTATGTTAGATGTTGACGGTGCTCTGCGGGTCTATGTGGACTGTACGTTTGCTGTGTGACAGACAGATTCACTTTTTATTTTGGTGTATCACATATACCATTAGACATAGGCTTATGCTAGTTCCGATCAGCCTGTTGCTAGGTGAGTAGCTGCTCATTCAACTCACTCTCAGGGGGCTTCTTGTGCTGTGCATAACGGCGCATTGGCAGATCAGTTTTGTCACGCAGCCTCCTGGTCCTCTGTCTGCACTTTTACTGTTAGAGATGATTGCATTCCGGTTGTGTCTCCTGACAGAGAGTTCCCTCCCTTGGGGAGGGCTGCTTAAGAACATCCCCAGTGTCCCCCAGATTGGATGAAAAAGAGAAGAGAATTTTTTATAATTACGTTCAATCCATTTTTCTAATTCCCTCTTGGGGACACTGCGTTCCCTCGCTATCTGCCTATTTTGCTAGTTGTATGTTGTCAGTATGGTTCTCTTCATTGACGCTTTTACATTACATTGAGGAGCTACAAGGGTTGCAGAGGGGAGGAGATTCTGTTAGCAGTCAAATTAACAATTTAAGTGCCAACTCTTGAGTACCCACAGTCAACCCTTGTTAGCAGTGTGCCCCAGATAAAATCAGAGAAACGGATTTAACAGAAGTATAAAAAAACCTCTTATTGGCTAAAGAGAAGTCAGTTTCTTTGTAAAGTTCCCTGCCACTTAGGGTGAGGCATGTACCTTCATTAGGATTGGAGAAAATAATTTAACTGTGATTATGAATTCTATTTTTCCTGATAATGTACAGGATAGATACATTACATATGCTGCTTGGTTTTAATCTGATATTTTTTGTTCTGTCTACCAGGCAGAGCTGAGTTTCACCGCAGGAGATACTATAACCGTTTTTGGACGAATGGATGAAGATGGATTTTATTATGTGAGTTCTATTCTGTACTTTTATACTGCACTGTTAACTGGAAGGTTGTATTGAAAGTTGTAGGTAAAGTTGCATGGGTAACTACAAACCTTCACGCCTCATTCTAACTATTTTTCATGAATGTAAAAGAAGTTTCTGTGTTTCAATTGTTTAAATTGTGAGGTTAATAAACAAGGTTTGCTTGTTTTAGAGGAAATGTGCCTTAGAGGTGTCCTAATTAATATGTTTAACTATATCTGAGGCCAATACAGGCCCGGCGCTCCCATTAGGCAAGGATAGGCACTTCCCTACGGCGCCGGGCTCTGGAGGGCGCCACAGAATGGTAAATGACTTTAAAACTGTGCGGCGACCGCTGACCATACCTGTCACGGCCACCGCACAGCATTCAGATGCACGGGGAGGGGGGAAGAGGCTATTGCTCACCACCGCCGCCTCTCTGCTCCGTCTCCTCCCCTCCACTCACTAGTGTCAGTGAGTGGTGGGGAGGAGATGGAGCAGAGAGGCGGCGGTAGTGAGACAAGGTAAGGAAAGACGGGGTGAGGAGGGAGGAGGGCGCCGATTTTTGCGGGGGGGGGCGCCAATTTTGTAAAAATGCCTAGGGCGCCATGGACCCTAGCACCGGCCCTGGGCCAATACAAACATTTGTCTAGTCAATGTTTTGTTCTAAGTAACCTATATAGAACAAGGGGTCAACAATGGTTGTGGCTGTTATGCAGCAGCAAGCATAGCAGCCTGCTTTATGTTAGCTCTCAATTGGCGGTCTTGTCTAAGCTGTGTTCCAGGAACCCTATGTGAAATGAAACTTCACATGGTTCAGTTTGCTACGCTAGTTACCACATATCAGCCATAACCACTGTCCTGTAATAGACTTGCAAAATGCCAAAGGGAAAAGTAAGGGTGAGAGCTAGCATTTTTGTGTTACGTTCCAGTTAAACTGCTTATGCATCACAGCGTTTTCACATGGGTGAAACGGCTAATTTCCTGTACATCTAAGTATCTGGCTGCCGCTTATAGTGCAACTGTATTTAAAACAAAAACCCATGGAATGTTAATGCATCGTATTAAATATCTACTAAGTAATGAGGTCTGCGTACATACTGTACCTATACCTTTATTGCTGTTTTTAGGTCTCCGATGTCTGACAGACAGTGTTGCAGGTTTTCCTGTCAATGACAGCAGAACTGCCTATTTTTCCTATCCCAGTTAAATACACGCACCTCGGAGCTAATTTAGTCAGAATCAAATTAATTTGCTAGAATCTTTGTTAGATCATGGGGGGTAACTTGAGCACATGTAGGAAACTGCTTTCAGATAGTACTGTGGATTGTAATCAAACCCAGGGCCCAGTGCTCTGAGGTAGAGAAAACTGTGCCATGTGGTATGTGTGTATATGTATATATGTAGGCGTGCGTATATGTATCATGTATCTGTATATGTAATATATATATATATATATATATATATATATATATATATATATATATATGTATATATATGTATATATATGTATGTATATGTGTATATATATATATATATATATATATATATATATATATATATATTTATTTTAATACAAGTTAACCCGTGCATGATACTCATGCATTCCAGCCAAATCAAGCTACTTAAGGTGTTAAAAAGGTTCTTGTCATGCATTTGGGCCATAGCCCAGGCCTCAACCACCAACCACTCCCCACTGTCACCCCCGGCAACCACCAACCACTCCCAACTGTCACTTCTCCTTCAAGAAATATATATATATTTTTTTTAAATCTTTATAAACACTTTTAACAATTAACAAATGAAATTAACAAATTAAAAACATCTTAGTATACCAAATTTCAGCCCTTTCTGAATTTTTTTGTCCACACACACTAAGAATTTAGTAGGTCAGTGTATAACTCTGCCCAGCAGGTGGCGCTGCAGCTTGGTTTTATTTTTTCCACACACAGACAGACTAACACACGCCACTAGACATTTATATTATAGATATATATATATTATATATATATATATATATATATATATATATATATATACTATATATATACTATATATATAATATATATACTATATGTATAATATATATATATATATACTATATGTATACTATATATATTATATATATATATATTATATGTATAATATATATATATATATATATATATATATATATATATATTATATGTATAATATATATATATATATATATATATATATATATATATATTATTAAAGTAATTCTATAGTTTTCAAATAAGCATTGCATAGGCGATTGTATTGTGTTTCTAACGCACAAAGTGATTTATTTTAGCAGATGTAAAAATTTAACAGTTCAATTCATTATTATAATATAATCAACAGTACAGTACAGTACAGCACAGCCAATACCGAAAGATAAATACATACCGCTGCTATCGCATGCGTTCGCTGCGCTCCCCACGGGTCCCAGTGCATAGTATATCTGTTTAGAATACTGTGGTCTGAGTATACATTCAGTGTTACAGAGAGAACAATGCAGATGATGTGGCTTGCTTCTATAGGTCCAGACTTCGGGTGGGTCCAGGGTAAACAGATCATAGGCTAGTTCAAACAACCCCCTCAAAGGCTGAGGTCAACATTCCAGATGAAACCCCCTGCCCAGAAACCAGTTACAACAAGTCCATTAGCATTTTACAGTCTGATATCAATCTGACAAGATATTGCCTAACATCAATAACTAGAGTATGCAATATGCGATCTCTTCGGCGATGGAACCGGACAGCTGCTGATGAATAGGGGATTAGAATGATATCAGACATGACACATTTCCTATAACCTGAACCTTAAATAGCACTGAAGTGTACATATAATCATAATATATAAACTAATAATAAACTAAATACTATCTGCTCATAAATTACTGTGTAACGGAACCAATATGAAAATGAATTATATAAATAACTAAATGTTGTAATGCGAGTGTGTACGTGCGTATTTTACCTTGCGATCGCCGTATGCCACGTGTAGAGTGGCATATTGAGTGCAATCGACCAATAAAACAATATTAACCAATATACTTTCGTTCATCCAATTATACGACTTCGACAGTTCCACTCTTTGATAGTATAATAAACGATCACCTTAAAGATGTTATATGCAGGATCTCAGTACCACGTTTCATTGTTATGTAATGCAAGTCCCCCTTGGTGTATGATCACGCTGTTTGTAGATCTAAACAAGTTATGATAAGAGAGAGTTTTAATCCTCAAAACGACTTCTTCTTTTACTATAGATCGTACACCTCTGGAGCTTGGAGATAACATTTTTGTCTGCCCTTCAAGGGTACATTAAAACATGTAATACATTATTTGGAAGGGTACAGAGTACAATAGAACATGTATCAACAATACAGAATACTCTACTACAGTTTTTCAAGTTTAACAGGTTCATCCGTCCAACACATGTCTTTTAAGCTCAGAATACATTTAAACACTTCATGTTCATCAATAGCATCATCCTAAGTCTATCAATAATGCCATATACAATCTCCTTCAGCTTGCGTTAATATACACACTTCAAATAATGTCATCAGTTCTTTTCATCAACACTTGTGGGTGGGCTATTGTCTGTTCGTTCTTCCCAGTCTCCCAATACTCAGGTTTAACAGTGATCGGCTTGCAAAGCATTGGGAGACTTCCAGACTAAGGGTTGTACTTTTCCCCTAGTGACCTCCCACCCATAATTCGGGTATCTCAAGAATATTTAGTGGAAAGAGAACTATTCCTACTTGATATAATCACTGAGGCACGTGAGAGCACGCCCAGCACTATGTTTGGTCTAAAACCTTACCCACCCAAGAATGACAATCATTTTCAAGGAAGCCTGCTCAAGTCTGAATATTACTGGACTGGCATCGCTGGGTGTACCTCTTTTTTAACTATGTGGTCAATGTACTTACGGACGTAATGTTACTCAGACAATAGCCCCTAGCACTTTCTCCAAGCTTTCCAAATTTTCCTTTACCCCTGAATTGAATAGAGTAATTGGCTGGACCGATTATGCTACTAACTTCTCCTTTATCCCCAATTCCTCACTATCATTACCTGAACCAGCCTCTGTCACCTGCCAATAATTAAAAGAATTGACCGTCCCGAGAAGAGAATGAAATGAGAGAAACACAAAACAGGAAAAACTACAACTTCATGCTGGACAACTGTCTTAGCCTTTGGCTCAGGTGCTATTAACTGCATTCGAGGCCTTCCAGAACAGATTCATGAGTGCCCTTTGGACCCTTCTCTGATTGTTGGCTCCTCTGCAGTGGGTGGAATGGGCACCAGTGTGTCTCTGCTACCCTTGAAGCCGTGATGCTGGTAGCCTACACCTGGTACCTGTCTGTCAAATGACCTGAGCCTAAGAAATTACTATTCCACAACTTACTCTCCCGATCCAACATCCTGACAGTTAGTGTGACTATTCAGGAAACAGTGTTTTGGACGTTCTCGGTTGCTGTCTCACCATTTACCTCCTCTCAAGGTCTAAGCTAGCCTCTCAGTTACAATCTCATCTCAAGGGGGGTCGAGAACATCCCAAAAACTGACAGGTTAAGAGGCTGCCCAGGAGTGATCTTTTGGTAGCGGGGAAGGACTAGTGGTCGAAGCTATCAGTCACTTCAATCAAGTTCCAACTCTTATTCTATTCAATTCGTTCTACCTAGTACCGTTACTTTATGTTTACACTGGTTTGTGGCTAATCAAAAGTATGTGATTTGTTACCACTACTCATACATTATACATCCATTATCAATAACATGAATACCCCTATCACCTATTATAACTCTAGGGCGATCACATTGAATAGCAAAAGCTTTGAGTATGACACAGTAATACATTAGACACATTTCTATACACCTTTACCCAGACATATTTCATTGGTACACCAGTGTATACTTGAGGATCCTGCATGGTGGTAATTGGATGACGTGGATTTGTTTTACCTGGAGAAATTATTCAGGTAACCCAAATCTTCATATATTAACCAATATGTGTGTGTGTGTGTGTGTGTGTGTGTGTTTGTGTGTTCACATTTTAAAACTAAAACAATACAATGAAAAACAAAACAATACATAGATTTGTTAGCTGTCACATAAAACCCTGCTGTCTATTTGACAGCTATGTTCGCCCTGGTGTGACAGCCATGTATGGTCATGTGTGTAAGTGTGGACTTTACTAGCAGCTACTTCAGTTGGTAACTGTGTCACTGTATAAAGTCCTCTATGTAGTGTCCTAATCATGTGCTGGTATTGCTATAAAATATTTTTCAGTCACCTCAACATTGCCCCCTAGACTAGAAAAATGCTGAAGACCAATGTATATCAATCGATTTTCCCTCTGCCAACTCACATGCCATTCTCAGTACCTCACATTCAGCTACTTGGCTAAGTGAGAAAGACAAAGGGTTCTATTTCTATAACACTTTTTCCAAATATAACAGTACCCAGTACATGTCAGTTTAACAGTAAAAAATATAAAACACGAAAATTCTACATTTTCTAGGGTTTCACATTATGTCATATCTTGTGGCACAAATCCTACTCCAATGTTCTACACAGAGATGCATATCTGTATGCCTAACCTCCAGCAATCTCCTGTCCCCACCCTTTGTGCATACATATAAAGGCACATTTATGTACAGGAGGCACAAAAAACACCAAAACAGATATGCATCTATAAAAACATGAATCGTATTTCCACACAAAAAAAAACTTTCTGCTTAAAATTAGCAGCTTCTATACACATAACACCAAACCCCTGACTGTTTCTGTAACTCATGTCAATCTAGTGTGTATATCCCTGAGTTTGTCTTATGTAAAAAAAAATATTTAGCCCCATTAATGGGACTGTCTATTTCTTTTCGTATATATACAAGAGCAGAGAGAGAGAAAGAAAGAGAAAGATAGAGATACTAGCATAGATGTAAAGAATGAGAAATAAGAAAGCAATAAATAATAGGAATACAAAGATTTGACTACAAGGGTTTGAAAACAAACATACATGCAGAAAGGGAGATTTTTACATCTAAAATGACAGCTGGATTGGACTCTATGGGAAGATGGCTGTATTCATTTCACTAATCCACTTAGCCATTTGCTAAACTATGACCCCTCCCCATACTTGACTAGGGGGTCATACATCAACCGTGCAATCCAGTGTCGTCCGTCATTTGTTCATTAAGAACTCGGTATCACATTAACTACATACCTTTTCAACAGACTTTCTGACTTATGACAGAGAAATGTAAAAAAATTAACTCTTGATGACTCATCTGAGATACATAAAATGATATTTTGAAGCAAAGTATGTACATACTTCATTTTTGGATAATGATTCTCAGCCAAACAAATTATCATGAGTCACTGCAGCCTAAAACAGAGTGTTCCAATGATCCATTGTTAATTAGCCTTTCAAGAGTAATCTTTCTATTTCTCTATCCCACCCCTTTAAACACTAAGGGCTAGATTTACTAAGCTGCAGGTTTGAAAAAGTGGGGATGTTGCCAATAGCAACCAATCCGATTCTAGCTTTCATTTATTTAGTACCTTCTACAAAATGACAGCTAGAACATCCCCACTTTTTCAAACTCGCAGTTTAGTAAATCTAGCCCTGAGTTTATATTTCTTCTGTGTACCCTTATCTGTGAGAAGAAAAAAACAAGAGTTATATTTAAACAACAAACGAAACAAACATTTTCATTCTTTACCATCGGCCAGCGATTAGGAAAGCAAGCATGTGACAACATAAAACAAACAAGCAATATCAACAAAGTATACCTTTTAAATCAGTAACCTGCACACTAATACTTACCACAGATTAACCTTTACCTTGCCTGGTTGTGGGACTACAGCTCTGACCTAAACTCTAGGGTTGGCTATAGTTCTCCCTCAAGGCATTGGCTGTTATGAGGTGTGCAGGCAACTGTTGAGAAGCCTCTGAGACTTGTGTGCGCCGTCTCTGTTGGTGTCTTTGATCTTTTCTGTTTACAGTATCTCCTTGTGTGTCCCTCTTTATGGCAGTTGTAACACTTTCTTATCTCATATTGTTTCTGTTCCTTAAACCAGGTGTTATTATACTGAGGTCATGTGTGCAGTCCCTCTGGTGCTGGGTTACTTACCATCATTAGCCTATCACTCTATGCTTTTTCCTTGTTACATATATTTTTATCATGACCTATAACTGACTCCCTGAGAACACTTACAGTGATTCCTCTCCAGTGTGGTAATGAAGCTTGCACCCTTCTTTTCAAGTTTTCCCTGAGGCCATTCATTAGAACTGAAACAGCAACTTCTCTGTAGTGTCCATTATCTTTTATGTCTGATACCCCAGTGTATTTGGCCATCGCTATCAAAGCCCTGCAAAAATAGTCTGCTGCCTTTTCACTGTCATTTTGTTTGATAGTGAAATTTTTACTCCAGTCCACTATCACTTGAAAATATATAGCCAATTGTGTGATTAAACATCTAATATTGTCCTGATTATCATCCTCGGTTGAGGATTTATCCT